>NW_022196831.1:527500-690756 GCF_008641045.1 Pistacia vera
TATGGGAATCCACAAGTGAATCAACCCGTGACTCAAAACTGCCCAAGTTACCAGCAATATAACAGCCATATCCCCCTAGACAACAACCGGGCCAAACTTCTAATTTTTGTATTTCTTTAGAAGATATTGTTAAGTCTCTTGCCACTAATACTTTGCAATTTCAACAGGAGACGAGGGCCAGTGTTCAAAGTTTGGAGAATCAAATGGGACAGATGGTAACCGCAATAAGTAAGCTGGAGGAACAAAGTTCAGGGAAATTACCCTCTCAAACGGTGGTAAATCCAAGAGAAAATGCAAGTGCAATCTTCTTGAGAAGTGGTAAAGAGGAGGAGATTCCAATAAAGGCAGCCCCTGTATAGTCGAAGGAAGAAAAGGAGAAAAATGTCATTATAGATAGGAGCGTTCCCAACGACGATGGTGTTCCTAAGCGTAAGTTTCCACCTCTGTCCGATTATAAACCAATACCTCCTTTTCCTCAAGCTTTAGCAGAATCTAGAAAAGATGAGCATTTATACCTAGTCCAAAAACCCAGTCAAAAACACGCACACACGAAACTGTGCGTTTACAAAACTGAAAAATTTGACTGTCGCCGCGGCGAAGAAGAATTCTTCGCTGCGGCGAAGAATGGAAAATTTCAAATCGTCTCTGCCTAACTTCGCCGCGGCGAAGACAATTTCTTCGTCGGGGCGAAGCTCCTTCAAAAGTTCTGAAATTTACAGAACTGCCACTCTGCTTGCCTCTTCGTTCGATTCTTCGATTTTCGGCTCTCTACCTGGGAAACAAGCTTCATCGTGCATTGTCCTGCTCCGGAACTCTCCTATCTTCTGAAATCCGCTCAATTCTGAGTAAAACTATCCAATTTTGTCTTTATTCGCTCAAAAAGTCCATTTTAACCTGAAACATGAAAAGTAAATAATTACGCACCAATTCAGGTAAAAATGCACTAGAAAGTACCTGAAATCCGACAAAAAGATCAAATAAAAACTGTATAATTTACGAATTATCAAACATCAATAGTCAGTATGAGAAAACTCGTTAGATCTGCAGCGAACTGAGAGTTGAGATTACTTTCGATTATCAATACACGAGTTAATTCGCTCTGATTGACTGAGACCTCAGATAGAGTCTCAATAGGCCCACTATGGGAATACTCCTCCTGAACTCGAGGATCTATATTGTCTTCTACTGTGGGTTGCTTGGAAGGCATTAACCTCTCGAAGTGTTAGCATTCTATGTCAATTTTCTTTTTTTCTTTGTCCAAAGGTTGTGTTTGTATCAGTTTTGGTAAGCTGTGGATTTGGCGAGAAATTGATGGAGTAATTTTGTTCAAGGATTGAATTTATCTTGCACCTAAGTCAAATCTTACGTGGCCATCATCAATGAGTTTCATGGTAGTACTCATGAAGATTATGTAAAAACCCTCCGACATATCAAAGTAGATTTTTGTTGGTAGGAGATGCGAAAACAAATAAAAGAATTCATTCACAATTGTGATACATGCCAACGTCACAAAATTGAACATTTGGCTCCCGCGGGTTTATTGCATCCTCTACCAATACGTTCTCAAATCTGGGACAACATCTGCATGGATTTTATTGAAGGGTTACCACATTCGAGCGATAGAACAACCATCCTTGTTGTAAAGTATCCGTTATCTAAATATGCCCACCATTCTTCCTTTGTCTCATCCTTATACAGTTGTGGGGTTTGATAACATATTCAAGTTACATGCATTACCGAAATCCATAGTTTGTGACTGTAACCCAACTTTTACTAGTGCTTTCTGGAATGAGTGTTTTTATTTAAACGGGACCTTTTTTAACTTCAATTCAAGCCATCACCTACAAACTAATGGACAAAGTGAAGTGTTCAGTTGGACCTTAGAAATGTATCTCCGATGTTTCATTAGCTCTAGATCGAAAGAGTGGATGAAGTGGCTATCCCAAGCTAAGTATTGCTACAATACTAGTTGGCATTCTGTAGTGTAGAAAACTTTATTTGAAATTGTCTATGGTCGAAATCCTCCTCGATTAATGGACTATAATCCAGGAGCATCGAAGTTAGAGGCTGTTAAACATGAGTTGATAGCTCATGATCGAGTTCTGAAAGAAGTTCATTGTCATATCTCTCAAGCTCAAGCACGAATGAAGCGATTGAATGATTCCAAGCACATTGAATGGGAGTTTCAGATTGGAGGTTTTGTTTATCTCAAGCTGCAACCTTATCATCAATCGTAGCTTGCTCTAAGAAGAAATTCTAAGCTTGCTACTCGCTATTATGAACCATTTGAAGCAATTGAAGGATTGGGAATGTGGCTTACCGATTGAAATTACCTCTTACATAAAATATCCATCCAGTTTTTCATGTTTTACAACTAAAAAAATAGGTTGGTGAAGGTCGAGTTGTGCTTCAAACTCTTCTTGAGATCAATTATATGATCATTCAACAACGCCTATTCCCCAAGCAATTCTAGGTTAGCGAACTCGTAAAATAAGAAAAGTGGTATTGGTCAATTGGCAAGGTTTGTCCCCAATTGAAGCTACGTGGGAGTACCACAACATCGTCAAAGAACGCTTTCCCGAAATTGCCTTCGCGGGCAAGGATCATTCTTAAGGGGAAGGGAGCTGTTGCATTCAAATTAGAGAACCGAGTCAAGTCCAGTTGGAATTCTCCGAGTCTTTACCTAACTTTTTGTTAAGTTGAAGTGCTACAGGGTTAGTGGGATTTCTAAGCTTATCTGATGGTTTATTAGTGCAAGTTTTTTAGGATTTTAACGTTAATAATTTATGTATATAAACCCCTGTTTGGAGTTAAATAAAGAATCCAGAATTTTAATCAACTTCGAGTTGTTTGGGAGGCCCTAACCCCTTGAAGTGTTAGTATTCTACAACAATTTTTTTTTTTTTTCTTTTTATTCATAGGTTGTGTTTGTATCATTTGAGGGTTTAAGCGACTTTATAACACATCTCTTTGAAATGATTTCCATAAGTTTAAATGGTGCTTAAGGGTTTAGGCAACATTATTTAGAGTCGCATAATTCTTATCCTTCAAAATTGAGGGCTCAAATTATTCATATACACACTGCAATGGTTTGAGTCGCCTATTTGCTCTTTTGGGGTTTAGGCAGCGTTTGACAGCATTGCCTACACTCTTGTTGGGCATCTTTTGTGTTAAGGATTGTTAAGTAGTCTATTAGATTTATAGCAAAAATCTGATTATAAATAGAAAATAATCTTTAGTAGTGGCCTGATTCAGGTTGTGTTTGGAATGGCTAGATGTGTTTCTAGTTTTTTCCATTTGCTTTTACAACCATGGATTGTAAATTGACGGTGAGTCAACTCTCAACCTTTTTTTATGAATATCATTCTAGGAAGCATCCGTTGTACCGCTAGTCGCTACTATCAATAAAAGAAGACTAGAGTCAGTATTTGGTAAAATAGTTAGGCAACGTTTGGTTGGGGTTTATTTAGGATTATTAAGGTTATGTCATTTTATATTACTTGATTATCACATTTGGTTGTCAAGTAATATAAGATTTAGATAATCTTCTAATGCTAATAGTAGTTACTATTAGTAATATTGGAGGTAATCTGATAATCTACATTTTCTTAGGTATTATAATATTATCAAGGTAATCTTATTTTTGTTACAATTTTATCCCTTATTAATAAAATTTTAAGACAATAATACCCTTATTTTTAAATTAATTTACATGAATCTGGCTTTTACTATTTCTCCCCAATTAATTAACTTTTTGGACAAAATTACCCTTGAATTCAAAATAAATTGCAGCCCACCCAAGCCACCATCCCCACCCACCTGTCGCCAGCCAAACCACCGTCGACCGTTGCCAAAAGTTGCCAAAAGAAGCTGGAAATCACCGTGAGTAGCCCACCATCATCAGGAGGCTCCGATATGGCCATTTCTGGCCATATCTGAGTAGATCTGGCCGAAAATGACCAGATCTATTTTGGCCATTTCCGACCAGATCCATGGCCTTTATCGGCCATATCTGGATGAGATATGGCCATTAACAGCCATGTCTATTCTAGCTGGAATATATCTAACCGTTAATGGCCAAATCCATCAATCTGGCCGGAAATGGTCAGAATAGATATACCCATTTCTGACTAGATCGACTCTGGTATGGCATTTTCAGCCATCAATATGGCCAGAAACGGACATATCGGAGCCTCCTGGTGTCTCTTGGCTACTCAAGGCTGCTCTAGGTGACTTCCAATGGCAGCTAGCACTAGCAGGCAGTGGCTTGGGGTGGTGGAGGTGATTTTGTTATAAATTAAAGTTTTATATAAGCGAGGATATTTTAGCTAAATCTGAAATGTTGGGGGTTAAAAGAAATTATTCAAAAATTAATAATATAAATAATATTATATTAATATTTTAAAAGAGGGCAATTTGGTAATTTAAATAACATACCCATCAATTTATTCCTCCCAACCAAACATAGTAATATAACATACCCACCAATTTATTCCAACTAGCCAAACATATTTTCCTAAAGATTCCTAGTAATCTTCAAAATAATCTAACATTCCTAGTAATCCAACATTCCATGAACCAAACGCACCCTTAAGTGTAAGAGCTGAACGCCCAATAAGTTGTAAAATATGTATTTGAGAAACAATCAATGACGAAAGAATTTTAAGCCAAAAATGCGTTCAAAAGTAAAGAAATGCTAAAACTCGTTTGAAACAAAATCTATATATATATATAAAGTTGAATACCCATATGGGTTGATCGTTACATGGCAAATTTTGGAAGCTCTAGAATTGCTCCATTTTAACACATTGGATTGATAAGCCAATCAAATTGCTCTATCTTGACATGTTGGGTTGACATTTATTGCTCCATCTATAATTATTAATTAATTAAAAAAAAGGGGATATGCATTAATAATTAATAATAATAGTAATAGTAATACAAGTGCATTGCATTAGTATCCTAAAAGTCTAACCATAATGACACCTTAGATTTGTGATTGCCATGTGGTTGAATTTTATTGGTGATAACGTTGACAATATTAATTGTTGCATTGGTATTCCAAAGTCTAAATAAATAGACATAAAGATTGGATTACATAGGTGCATTGCATTGGTAGTAAAACCATACCTGTTTATTAATAATTATATAGGTGCATTATATTGACATTGCAATCCTTCCTTCGTATTTAATTTGTATTTAATTGTGTTAGCATTCGAAATGTCTAAATAAAGGGTTATAAAAGGGGTTTATGTTCAATTGTGTATTATATGAATTTGTTAGTTAGTATCAACAATACGTCTGGTCTTTTATTAATTGTTTATAGGTCATGTTAGTTTGTGTCAATAATACTTTTGTTCTTTATGATTTTGTTAATCAATGAATTTTTATTTATTTATGTTTTTGTTGTTGTTTACAGGTCAAAGATTCATGAATTGGCATGGAATAAAGGAAGGATGTCCGATTAACATTATCAAATGAGTTATTATTTTGATTCATTCTTCTGAACTGTAAGTATATCTTCTAACTATTTTAATACGAAATTATAAGTATATCTCTTAACTATTATAACGGTTATTATTTGGTTCAATGATTGTTTTTGTTTAGTCAATCTATTTGAATAATTAATTGTATTAGTCCTACTGAATAGTAAGTGTATTCCATAATAATTTTAATATGAAGATTAATTAACTTTTATTGATTTCATTTTCAGGTAACAGTTGTTATATGAATGAATAATTATTCCTTAACAATCTTAACAGAAAGTTCGATTAAATTTTGGTATGTTTGTTTTCAAGGAAATGTTCATATACTTTACTAAGATCAAATCAAGGATGATCCTATTATCAGCCGAACTGTGAGTATGTGTCATATCTATATTAGTCGAAACAGTTCATTTGTGTTGAATATATTTTCTGTAAAAACATTCATGTATTTTAATTTGTTATATGGATGATTAATTTTTTATGTTTTGCTAATGTGTAAGTATATATGTTAAATGAATTAATTTTGGCTGATTCCGTTTTCCAATTAATAGGTGCTATTTGAAATATTTTTTATTTGTCCCAAAATGATAATCCCTTAAATTTGGGTCAAGTAAACCATTTGTTTTATCATCACACGCATTTCGGTTTCCACTAAACTATCGGTAGTAAATTGACTATAAATTTCTCAATAAAAATCCAATTGATGGGAGGATTGAATCTTTAGAGAGTAGATAGAAAGTGCTTTAATTTGATATATTATACGCTTAATTTAGATAATTGTAGCCCCACTGACGAACCATTCCTTTCATCATCATACACATTTCGTCTTCCACTGAACAGTCAGTAGTAAATTGACCATAACTTGCTCAATAAAAATCCAATTGATGAGAGGTTTGCATCTTTAGAAACTAGACAGATAGAGATTTAAATTAATATATTATATACTTAATTTAGATAACTATAGCCTCACTATCGAACCATTCATTTTATCATCACACACATTTTGGTTTCTCCTGTTTCTCGATTTCCACTGAACAATCAGTAGTAAATTAGTAATAACTTGCTCAATAAAAATCCAATTGATGAGCGATTTGAATCTTTGAAACCTAGACAAATAGGGATTTAATTTGATATATTATGCTTTTAATTTGGATAACTTTGGCCCCACTACCAAACCATTCCTTTTATCATCACACACATTTCGGTTTCCATTGAATAGTCAATAGTAAATTGACCATAACTTGTTCAATAAAACTCCAATTGATGAGAGGTTTGAATCTTTAGAAACTAGACATATAGGGATTTAATTTGGTATATTATACACTTAATTTGGATAATTGTAGCCCCACTCCCAAACCATTCATTTTATCATCACACACATTTCGGATTCCCATGTTTCTCGATTTCCACTAAACAATCAATAGTAAATTACCCATAACTTAATAAAAATTCAATTGATGAGCGGTTTGAATATTTGGAAACTAGAAAGATAGAACTTTAGTTTGATATATTATATGATGAATTTGGATAACTTTAGAACCATTCATTTTATCATCACACATATAAAACCAATTCAATTTTAGTGATGACAAAGGAAAACAAATATTGATATGTAGTTTTAATTGTATTTGTTCTATCTCTTTTTGTTAATAATTTTTTTATATTACATATATATATCGAAAACGGGTTGTTGAATATAACAAATTTTATTTATATCACAAATATCATCTGATGTTTGTTACCGAACCATGTAGCTTTAGTAAACCATTTATAATATGTCGAACCATTATTATTATCCTTAAAGGAAAACAAATATTGATATGTAGTTTTAATTGTAATTGTTCTCTCTTTTTGTTGATATCTTTTTATGTTACATACATATATTATGAAAAGAGGTTGTTGCTGAATATAACTAATTTCATTTATTTAACACAAGTATTTCGGTTTCTACTGAACAATAAGTAGTAAATTGACCATAACGTGCTCAATAAAAATCCAATTGATGAGAGGATTGAATCTTTAGAAACTAGACAGATAGTGCTTTAATTTTGTATATTATATACTTAATTTGGATAACTGTAACCCCATTGCCAAACCATTCCTTTCATCATCACACACATTTCGACTTCCACTGAACAGTCAGTAGTAAATTGATCATAACTTGCTCAATAAAAATTCAATTGATGAGAGGTTTGCATCTTTGCAAACTAAACAGACAGAGATTTAAATTGATATATTATACACTTAATTTGAATAACTGTAGCCCTGTTGCCAAACCATTACTTTTATCATCACACACATTTTGGTTTCCCTTATTTCTCGATTTCCAATGAACAATCAGTAGTAAATTAGTCATAACTTATTCAATAAAAATCAAATTGATGAGCGGTTTAAATCTTTGAAAACTAGACATATAGGAATTTAATTGGATATATTATATGCTTAATTTGGATAATTGTAGCCCCACTGCTGAACCACTCCTTTTATCATCACACACATTTTGATTTCTCCTGTTTCTCGATTTCTATTGAACAATCAAGAGTAAATTAGCCATAACTGGCCCAATAAAAATCAAGTTGATGAGCTGTTTAAATCTTTAAAAACTAGACAAATAGGGATTTAATTGAATATATTATACACTTAATTTGGATAGTTGTAGCCCCACTGCCGAACCATTTCTTTTATCATCACACACATTTTGGTTTCCACTACACAGTCAGCAGTAAATTGATCATAACATGCTCAATAAAACTCTAATTGATGAGAGGTTTAAATCTTTAGAAACTATACATACAGGGATTTAATTTGATATATTAGATACTTAATTTGGATAACTGTAGCCCTACTGCCTAACCATTCCTTTTATCATCACATATTTCGATTTCTACTGAACAGTCAATAGTAAATTGACCATAACTTGCTTAATAAAACTTCAATTGATGAGAGATTTGAATATTTAGAAACTAGACAAATAGTTATTTAATTTGATATATTATATGCTCAATTTGGATAAATGTCGCCCCACTTCCAAATCATTTCTTTTATCATCACATACATTTCGGTTTCCCCTATTTCTCAATTTACTACTGATTGCCATTGAACAATCAGCAGTAAATTGGTCATAACTTACACAATAAAAATTCAATTGATGAGCGGTTTGAATCTTTGGAAACTAGAAAGATAGACCTTTAATTTGATATATTATACGATGAATTTGGATAACTATAGCTATTTCTAAACCATTTATTTTATCACTACACACATAAAACCAATTCAATTTTAGTGATGACAAAGGAAAACAAATATTGATATGCAATTTTAATTGTATTTGTTCTATCTCTTTTTGTTGATATTTTTTTATGTTACATATATATATCAAAAATAGGTTGTTGCTGAATATAACAAATTTTATTTGTATTACAAATATCATCTGATGTTTATTGTCGAATCATGTAGCTTTAGTAAACCATTTATAATATGTCAGACCATTATTATCATCCTTAAAAGAAAACAAATATTGATATGTAATTGTAATTGTAATTGTTCTTTCTCTTTTTGTTGATATCTTTTTATGTTACATACATATATCATGAAAAGAGGTTTTTGCTGATTATAACTAATTTCATTTATTTAACAAATATCAACTGATGTTTGATGCTAAACCATGTAGTTTTAGTAAACCATTCATTTTATCATCACACACATTTATGTTTCCACTGAACAATCAATAGTAAATTGACCATAACTTGCTTAATAAAACTCCAATTGATGAGAGGTTTGAATATTTAGAAACTCGACAGACAATGATTTAATTTGATATATTATACGCTTAATTTGGATAATTATAGCCCCACTGTCGAACAATTCCTTTTATCATCACATACATATCGGTTTATACTGAACAGTCAGTAGTAAATTCACCATAATTTTCTCAATAAAAATCCAATTGATGAGAGGTTTGAATATTTAGAAACTAGATAGATAGTACTTTAATTTTATAGATAATAAGCTTAATATGGATAACTGTAGCCCCACTGGAGAACCATTCATTTTATCATCACACACATTTGGGTTTCCATTGAACAATCAGTAGTAAATTGACCATAACTTGCTCAATAAAAATTCAATTTATGAGAGGTTTGAATCTTTAGAAACTAGACAGATAGTGCTTTAATTTGATATATTATACACTTAATTTTGATAACTGTAGCCTCACTATTGAACTATTCTTTTTATTATCACACATATTTTGGTTTCTCTTGTTTCTCGATTTCTACTGAATAGTTAGTAGTAGTGTTGTATGCGAGCCAAGCCGCTCGCGGGTAGCTCGTGACTCAGCTCGTGTCTAGCCAACTCTGCTCAACAAAGGTTGAGCCGATCTCAAGCTCGAATGGCTCGATTATCCATCGAGTCGAGCCCCGAGCCATCAAGTACTCGACTCAATAGGCTCACAAACGACTCGAAAGGGTATAAGTGCAATGTTTTCAAGTATAGGAGATATATGTTATTTAACATTTACTATATAAATTATTCCAATATGCAAAAACCCTATAGTCTTCTACTTCAGGTCTTCAGCAGATGCTTCTCCTTTTCTCCTTCTCTTTTTCTCTTTTCTATTTTCCTTCTTCTTCTTGTCTTCTCTTTTCCGTCTTCTTCTTGTCCTCTCTCTTCTCTTTCCTGTCTCGCTCCTTCCTTAACCAATCTGCATTTTCTTCTGCGAAATGCTTCACATGTTGAAGTGAGTAGTAATTCCACAAATGGGTTCGATTTGTTAAATTATTTTATGGTGGATTTGAGTTCATCTTTTGTTCACGGAAGAGAAAGGATGTGATCTCTTTGTGTGTGATTTATTTATGATTATAAATGTAATTTTGATGTGAAATTTTGGTTGGGTATTTTGGTAGATGGGTGTACTGCAATTTTGATGGCACAACAAAACTGGACTTTTGATTTTGATTTTTAATACTGTAATTTTGTTCAAGAGGAAAAGGAAGAAATAAACGAGCTGATCTCGAGTCGAACTCGAGCTCAGTAAATCATCTCGAGCCAAGCTTTGAGCCTGGTTTTCAAAGCTCGACGAACCCAAACTGGAGCTCAAGCTATCTAAATTTTCATGAGCCGAGCTTCGAACACCACTGTGTTCAGCTCAGCTCGGCTCATATACATCCACAGTGAGTAGTAAATTAGTCATAACTTGCTCAATAAAAATCCAATTGATGAGCGGTTTGAATCTTTGGAAACTAGAAAGATAGGGATTTAATTTGATATATTATACGATGAATTAGGATACTTCCAAACCATTCATTTTATCATCATACACATAAAACAAATTCATTTTAGTGATGATAAAGGAAAACAAATATTGACATGTAGTTTTAATTGTATTTATTGTATCTCTTTTTGTTGATTTTTGGATTGATTTTGTTGTTTGATTTGTGGGTTTTGTGGGTTTTACAATTATCGTCTTTCTTTATGATGCTGTCATCAAATACTTTTTTTGCTATAGGTGGTGGTCAATTCTTATTGCAGCAAATAGATTTGTGTCATAGGACCTTTATCTTCATTCTTTCTTCAATGTTTCAATTAAGTTGCCTTCAGATTATACTGTTGGAGTTGTTGTTGCTTTCTATGTGAGTTCTCTTCTTAACATTCTTAATTTTTTTTAATTTCTAAAATAATAATAATAAAAATAATTCATTTTTGCTTCTCAACAGTCAAAATCTGTTTTTCCCTTTGGCTTTGCAGCTCTCTTGCTTAAAATGTCACATTTTTCAACAAAGTTTCTCTTTCTCTAATTGATTTATAGATAATACCTAGTAGGTTATCCTACAATCTTTTTTGCTTTTCTTAACAAAGTTTTAAACTTTCTTTCAAATGGTGACATATTTGAAAAAAACCATGATGATATAGACTTTAAGTTCAATTTGTGAATATTTTATTTATTAAGTTTTTTTAATTATCAATTCAATGTAAAATGAACTTCAATATAGAAAATATATATTTAAAACACAAAAAACCAATAATAATATAAAAATATATATAATAAATATACCTGTGCAACGTAACTTGAAAATGAATATAAGTTACAGAAATTGCGAAAGGTCAGTATAAATTTTAAGTTTAAATGGTTGATCTTGATAATATTCATGTAATCTTAAATATCATACACAATTCACTACAAAATACTGATATCGAATATTAAAGACATGTTTGCAAAAATAATATCAATTGTACAAGGTGATGATCTTAAAAATATAATTAGACCATATAATATTCAGGTGATCTTCTCAAGTTAGATCAATAATTTAATGACATCTACCTACAATTGATATGAATAATTATACAGGCACAATTATTACTTTTATCTTAACACAACTTTGTATATATATAAAATTTATATTTATTTTAAAATTTATATAATTTAACAATTATTATGCTCTAATCTAATTATTTTATTTTATTTGCATAAATTTGTTTAGAATCTATTTAAAAAACATTAAATAAACATATGCAGAACGCGCAGACCCCATGTCTAGTTTTAATATAAAGCAGAAAAATAACCAGATTTGATTAGCGTTTGGAGCAAGTGCTAGATACGGGTCTGCTTTAAATTTAAAATTCTGTAGATTATTATGACGAGTTTGTAATGACTTTGGCTATAAAATTCTTCTCTAAAAGAATTATTAAAGTATGCAGGAAAATGTTAAAGAGTTATTAAGATGTAGAAAATTTTCCAGAGGAAAATGGCTTCCATTTTGAATGATTTCTTCTGCGAATTTTTTTTCTTGGTTTCTCTCGTAAATAAAACTGTGAACAGGAAGGACTTTACAAGAGCAAAATGGATTTATACAATCAAATGATATAGGGACTGCTAACGTCTGGAATTTTACCTGTGGACCTAATCATCTTTCCTATCCACCGAAGTTTACCTGTAATCCTTACTCATCTTTTCTACTTGCAAATGATAAAGCCAAACATAAGAGTACAACTGTCGCAAACAACCACGTCTATGCTATCCTTGGTGCAATATTAGAATAGATAAGAACCTTAGAAACAAAATTCGGCACAAGCATAACTTCAACACCTATAAATTACTGAAAGATCAACAGCATCAGTTTCGACAATCACTTACATAAGCAAAATAACTCAACATCGAGAATCAACTAAATACCAAGAAGATTCTAGATCCTAACATCACTGAGACAAGTCATGATACAACTTACAAGAGAAGACAAGTAAGCATTTCAGCACCTATTTAAGGGTAATTATTTCTTCTAAAGGTTTAAATGCCAAGCATCTGAAAACAGAGTTGGTATCTACCATATCACTAGTCTATGAAACCTGCATACCATACTGCAAGCAGAAGTACCCTGCAGAAAGAAAAAGTTAAAACACAGCAATCAATGTAAATCTAATTAACAGGTAAGAATCCAAATTTCAGAAGCCTTCAAATGTAAACGGAGTATAGAAGCATCCAACTGATATTGCACAAAACTACATTGGAAGGTATAACTAACTAAATAACTTGATTATTATTAAGTAGACAATAATTTTTTTTTTATTTTAAAACATTAATTGCTTAAAGCTCATACCTCAACACCAGTTCTGAAAAAAAAATATTATGAAATTTCTTAATGTCCCTACTACTGATTCAAGGAAAAGAAAAAATTAAAATAAAAAGCACAATTCCACCATTAGCATTTAGCGTCCAAATCCATTAAGATTCAGTAAATGTGTGAAAGCACTTAAAGCTTCTAAGTAAATAAGAAGCTAAGCACTACACCAGCTATAAAACAAAATTTTAATATAAGAATAATGATATATCAACAAGAATCAACCATTTCACCAATCAACATCTAATGAAATACAAATATTACATGAAGATAATAGAATAGATGATTCAATCTATAGATGAAAGCTGTGATTAGACTCTCAAAAACCACATAAACTCCACCCCTTCCCCCACCCCCCTTTCCAGCGTTTTGTTCCTCCTAACATAATTGTGAACACATCAAACTCTCATCAGACTTGAGCAACATACCATACCAATATCATTATTCATAATACCGAAAACACAGCCAAGAAACAAATTATAATCATTCACAAAACAACAGAAATTACCATAACTGATCTCTTAACATTCATCTTAAAAGTCCCAAAAGCAAATTAAAAACTATAAAAACTTAGCTCCTAAGAAATAACATCAATTTCACATCTCTCCAATCCAACTTTCCCAAAAATAACCCATAAAACTTCTAATATGTATCCCAAAAAGCTAACTATTAACAAAACCAGTCATAGTATTCAAATAAAAGGGCTCTGTTGAAGAGTAATTAATTTAACATGATACCCAGAAAACCAAACATCGCTTCACTAGCCTCAATGGAGACGTTCTCGGGGCTTTTCATTTCAATTTCAAGTAGACCATTTCTCATGTAAAATGTTCACAAATAGGATTGTATTTCTAATTATATATTAGACTAACACTCGAAGCCATCCTCATTAATTATAAAAACATCATAAATTCAAAAACAATAACTAAAATGTTAAAAAAGTTACCTTAATTTTGGCTGGGAATCATTCCGGTCTTTCGCGCGTACGCAAAAATTCCTCCAGCATCGATCACAGGCCCTGCATCACCAATTGGCTTCAATTTATACTCCTTCCCAGTAGTGTGATTGATCAGACGGCTCTCAGCCATCTCAATTGTCACCACATCACCCGTCCTACACTCTTCACAAAGCCTTCCCTCCGATTCCAACGGATAAATTTCCCCCGTAGCAACCGAGTTCCTGAAAAATATCCTCGCGTAGCTCTCCGCAACAACCGCCGCAACTCCAGCCGCTCCCAATGCCACCGGCGCGTGCTCACGAGACGACCCGCACCCGAAGTTATCGCCCCCGATTACGATTTTGTATTTTGTTTTGGTTTCATTTTCGTCAATGAAGCGTGTGGTGTAGGTCGAAGGGAGACCGATTAAAGCGTAGGTGCCGAGTTTTTCGTATTCCTCGGGCTTGGACGGGACTAATGTGAGGTACTCGGCGGGGATGATTTGGTCAGTGTCGATGTTGTCGCCCACCACGTAGCAGAGGCCGTGAAATGTGTTTGTGTTTGTGCTGGCAGCATCGTTAGTTGCGCGTGAAATTACGGAAGAGGCCCGTGGAACTATGGAGGTGGTTGGGCTGGTGAAGATGGCGCGTGAGGTGGAGGAAGCGATGGGAAATTGAAGTGAATGCGAGAAATGATTGATAAACGGATTGGTTTTGGGTCTGGGTGAGGAAGTGATGGTCTTGGGAGAGAAAGAGAGTGATGAAGCCGCCATTTTTTATTGATGAACAAAGGAGGAAGAAAGAAGTCACCGATATAAAAAAAAATCAATCAGTGCCAGTTGTTACGTAGGGCTTTAGCTCTCTTTGCACAGTGAGGCTGCGTTTGGGAGTAGAGTAGAATGATTGATTTATTAGGATTAGGGATATTAATTAAATTAATTAATAGTGTACTTTCAGGGAATATTAATAAATTAACCACAAATTAAGGGGTTAAACAAAAATAATCAACTTCTCAAACCCTAAACATATTGAGCACCCGATCATGTATTTTCGTTTTTACCCTTGTACAAATACGAGACATTGAGAGTTGAGACTCAATTCATTTTTCTCCTGTTTAAAAGGAAAAAAAAAAATGAAGCCTTTTTTTGACCTTCACGTTTCAATCCTTCAAATTCTTCAATGTTTTAGATTGGGTTAGATCATTGAAGTTATACAAATTCTTTTTAAAGTTCTAGAGTGGTGATAGCTGTGGTTTTAATCGTTTTGAGGAGAAGGTGAACACGCTTGATTGCTTGATGACGGTTTGGTTACATCAGTCAAAGTTGTTAGACATGGGCAAGAAGGTTAGTGATATTTGATTGCTTTAGTTGCCTTAAAAACATTTTGAGTTGTTTGAGCTGTTTAAGATTTCGTAATGCACATTAGTTTCAAACTTCCTCCAAGGTTGTTACTGTGTATTTTTTTTTTTTTTTTAGCAATATGATGATTCTATAATGGAAGTGTTGTCTGTGTTGGTTGATTTGCTGGGAAATTGATGTCTCAACGAGTTCACATATACATTTCTTACTTAGTAATTTTGTGTGAACTGGATATTACGCTGATAAAAAACCATTTGGTGTAAAATTCATGCTAAAGTAATAATGATTTACGAGAATTGACACTGGCAAAAATGCATTTAACGTTGCTAACTGAGATAAGATCACGCAAAGTATAGTTTATCTTATATCAAAATTCATGCTAAATGCATGGTATTTACACGAAACGACAATAGCAAAAATACACTTAGCATTATTTTCATGCTAACTGAATAAACACCATGCCAAGTGAAGTTGTCTTAGACCGGTTAGTATAAATACCACGCAAAGTTACTTAAATTTATGTTAAGTGTATATTTATGTATTTTTACTTACTAATTCAGCTTATGATTGTGTTGTGTGTGATTTTTCCACCAAGCCCGGAGAGTTGAGAGCTAGTAGCTCGACCTAGAATCAATCCGACTCTACTGGTTGTCCAACCCAACATAAGCTCGTCGAAATATAGCTCGACCCAACACAAGCTAGTCGCGAACAATCCGAATGATCATTCAACCAATTCCCAGATAACTTTAGATCCTAGATATTTCAGGAATATTCAAATTGACAGTAATCCTTACACAATCACAGCGCCCAATCGCGAGAATATTGGAGTTATATTTCAATTTAGTTGTAATCCTTTTAATTTCCCTCTTCCTTTTTGCACAAACCTTGTATATAAATCCCTCAAATGATGAAAAAGGAGTTAGAAAATTTTCATGGAACTTATACTATAAGCTCACACAGCAAATACAAAGAACAATAGACGTACGCTTAAGAGTTTATGTCACCGAACTACTTTTAAAATCTCTGTGCCATCTTCTTCTTTACATTCATTTTTTGTTAATTGCAGATTATCTATAATCACACACACACCAGTATCGATCCCACCAAAGTCGATCGGATCACTTTAGTTGGTATAGATTTATATATCAACATGTTGTGTGAATTTGCAAAGACAAGTAGGAAACAAAAGTAGGGATGGGCATGTTCCTTTCCTCGTCGGGGACTTGCCCTGACCTGGCCTGAATTGGGTCGGGATTCTCAAATTGATTCGAGGCCGAGTCGAGGACGGAGATAGTCTCATCCTCTGCCCGGCTCGCCTCGAATTGGCTTCGCCTCGATCCTGAGATATATATAAATATAAATTTGTGGATGCTTTTGAATATTGTTAACATTTGATACAAAAAGATGTTATATTTAATTTTTTTAATGACATGATAATATGTTATTTTGATGCAATTTATATATTCTCATTTTAATTAGAATCTAATTGCATCTAATTATCATTAACAGTCCTACATAAAAATTTTAGTCAGGTTTAACCATTTAATCCTATATTAATTTGAATAGTTGAAAATCAATAAATGAAGCTATAAATTATACAAGAACAAATTAATTACTTAAATCAGCACTTAAAATTGTTCTAAATTAAATTTACCAATTAATTAGAAGAAGGAAGAGGAACTTTATGTGATATTCAAAAAAATTCATACATTGTATTATAAAGATGAGGAGACACAATTTACTATGTAAAAGAAAAACACATTTGTCAAGAAATTACTACTTTAATAATTAATTGTTTCACATTATTAATTGATCAAATTCAAATGTGATTATAATAATATAATTGTGGGAACATTAAGTGAAACCATATACAAATAGGTAATAAATAATAATAGAGAAATTATCTATATTAAATATAATAAGCTAAATATGTATATATGAATTACTTAATGTAAGTGTTTTGTCATCTTATGATCCTGTCTTGAGTCTTGCACAATCTTTTACCTTATCTGCCAATGTGGCCACTCTCTCTAAAGGAGAACACCTTCTCCAGTGTGAGCACTTGAGAGTTTGTGTGGTCATAATGCATCTGGCAGATATTTTTCTCAAAAACACATCACGCACCCGTTTTGCTTTTTGGACAATATTATTCCTTGTTGATATTTTGTTATGTGTTTTTCCGCTTGTCTACTTTATATTCGTTGTGTGAGAAAAGGTATTTTATTTTTGTTTGTGGTCCCAAGTTTCTTTTAAAAAAGAAAAACACAAAAGTTTATATTTAACATTTTTGTCCCCTAACCCTTGACGTGTTAAACTTTATATATTCATACTTTTCTGGCGTCTGCTTTAAGAAATCTGATCACCATTGTTTTGCTCTCTGAATACTCCTTAAGGTCTTCGTTTTGGTTAAGGTTTCTTACTATGCTTTGGTAGGCTTAGAATTACCCTCTTCACTTGACCTTGTGTGATGATTTGGAACTTGATTCCATGATGATGAATGCTTGTGTGTAAGCTGGTGTCCAGAAGATCTATCTTTGTTGTTGAAACTTGAGAGGAGCTCAATTTCAACATGGTGATGATGTGCATGTGAAGCTTGCTGTGAGGATTTGAAGTTCAACCAAAGACGATAGAGTTGTCGTGTAGAAAATAGGGAGTGGTTTTTCAACTTTGGTTATCTTGCCTTGTATTTGAACTCATAAGTATTTCATAGTGAATCTACTTTCTCTAGACTTTGTCCCATGGATGTAGGCTTGATGTCAAACCATGTAAAAATGAGTGTGTTCTTTACTTGTTTTGATGTATGTTTTGTTTATGTCTCTCACAACTCATTTGCTCTAAAAATTGAACAAGCAACTCATTCCGCATAAGTTTTAATCACTTGGTAACCTCCTTAAAACTTACACTTGATATATATGTAAATGACTAAATGTTAATATATATTTTATATTATTGATAGATAATAACATTTTTTTTTCAAATAACTTGTAAATGTTAATAACATAAATACATAATATATATGCATTAAGACATTTAAATTAATTAATAATAAATTATGGTAGTTATTTATTTTATCTTAAATTCTCTTTAATAATTTGATATATATATTTATAGTAAAACCTCTCTATAGTGATATTTCATATGAGATTAAACTCTACATAGTCATAAAAATTATACTCTCAATTTGGGATAGTTATAAATAAGAATAAATTCCACATTGTAATAAGTTATAATGTTTTTAATTTCCGTCTTAAGTAAAGTTGTCTCTATATAGTAATAATTATCTATTTATCGCAAAAAAAAAAAAAATATGTTATGTTATATTAAATGTTTAAGATGAAATAAAAATATTTATCTAAAGTTATTTGGGACAATGATATATTCTTTAGAGATGTTACCACATCTTTTAACTTGCAGGTACATTACTCATTGGCATTGACTTTTTTTTGTTTAAAGCCAAAACATTTCTAGCTTCTCAAATATGTTTAAAGTTTTTTGGCACGAAAATTTTTGTATTTCCATACTATCATCCTTATTATTATGTCCTTTCTTTTCTTGTCAAATTATAGTAATGATTTTTTCTTCAGTTAAAGCATACATGATTTGTTGCTTATTTAGATGATTGAGAAAGTCATTAATATTCATTCGATTAGTATAGTGAAGTTGCCGAATCTTATCACTCAATTTTACAATGACTCTTTGATTCTCCTCATCCACTTCATTTGTAATTTGCAATTCATCAACATCGAGGGTCCTAATTTTGCAATGCTTAAAACAATTGGCAATTGTCTGTAGCTTCACATCAGTTGACCATGCAGCAACTGCATTTACAATTTCATCAAAGACACTTATCTTTATTGGTTCCAAGACATGATCTTCTATCCGTTTCAAAAGTAGGCAATTAAAGCGCTGAATTGAAACCCTAATAGCATTAAAAGATAAATTGAAATCCTAATATTGTATTATCTATATATATATTATATATATATATATATATATATATATATATATATATTATATATAATAAATATATAGAGAGAGAGAGAGAGAGAGAGGAGAGATGAGAGCGCCAAAACCTGCATAAAATAAAAACAAAAGCACAGTTCGTTAATTTTCAGTATACATGTTAACATTAAAACACAAATGCACACATATACGTTAATTCAGAAAGAGAGAGAGAGAGAGAGAGACATAATCTATCATTTATCAAATAGACATAATGTATCATTTCATAAGAAACATATTTTTTGATACTTTGATAAGACATAAGAGACTTAAAAAAAAAAAAAATCCGATATTTTTTTTTATTTTTTGCGAGGAGTTCGAGGATTCCCCAAATTCCACGTTCAAGGACCAGGCCGAGTCATAGGATTCCCCAAATTTCCCGTTTGGGGATTGGGCCAGATTTGAGGAATCCCTTTGGGTCTCAGGACAGGGGTCCCTAGCCCCGACCCGGCTCGGCCCATGCCCATCCCTAACAAGAAGAGGAAGATAGAAGAGAACATAATGATGAATGATTTTAATCCTCGCAAGTATATGAATCACAACTGTAATATAGTGTGCACATGCAAGGGTCAATCCCACAGAGATTTGTAAGCAGTCAATTAATCCTAATAAGTTGTCCCTTAATTAAAACAAATAAATTCAAGCAAATTAAAGAACTAGTGATTAAAACTAAGTGTAAAAAGAAACTAAAAATTAACTACTACTGACTGAGCCAAAATAACACCAATAAAACTAATTTAAGAACCAATGAACTACAACCTAGGTATCCAATTTCACCATAATAGTTTTATGCCAACTATCAAACTATTGCTATCACAATCCAATTTCTAGGGTTTGCACTCACATAAGTAAAGTATTACCATAAGGTGTTTGGGATTAACCTAGTATCTTTAACATGAGACTAGCTAGGACGTATAGTCTAGCCTAATGATTAAAAACCCATTAAACACAAGAGCACTCGAAATCATGAATAAAGGCGCATCTATCAGGATATATGCACAGATACTAATCATTCAAGAAATCATGAACCAATTAGCATTTTGTCAGGGCATATGCACAAAATACTAATCATTCATTCACACAAGCTATTCAAGATTAGCTAGGGTGTGAAGTCTAACTTTGTCTCACACAATCAATTAATTAACATTAAAGGTGATCAAGCAATAACATCAATTAAAGATTGAATAAAGGATAATGATAAAACTAGAATTGCAATGGATTGATAAGACAAATAGAATTAATAAAGACATAAAACCTTCTTATTAGGCTACATTGGATCCCTAGAAAAATATTTAGTTACACATGAGTATAAAAAAAAAAAAAAAAAAAAAAAATCAAACCTCAAAATCTTGAAAACCATGAAGTACAAGAAGAAGAAGATGAAACCCTAGGTAAGATCTCCTCTCCTTGCCTCTTCCTAATTATATTTGATATTATAAACCCTAGCTCCCTAAAATATTACTAAGGACATCTATTTATAATATTAAAGTTGTGAGGGTATTATGGTAAAAAGTTATACTGTAATTAAAAATGCATAATAACAAATCTGCACATCTCCAAGCACTAATGTAAATTTCGCCTCCAATTTTAACCATATTCCAGGTCGAACTATGCCATGATCAAACATAAAATTGTGGCTCTGTCTCTTAGCTTTAAAAATCCACCAAAACTAGGTCAATCGGAGTTGTGTAGCTCAAGTTATGATCATTTTCGTGCAGCATGTTCTGGCAGAAAAATTTCCGAATATAAATTTCCCGCATTGCACCGTAGCATGATTTATTGGCGCTGCAGCATGAAGTTTCTATCCATTTTGCAATTTTATGCTGCGGCGTGGGAACAGTTATGCTACGGCGAACAATCTTCAAAAATCCATAACTTCTTCGTTTGAGCTCTGATTTTTGAACTGTTTATTCCTACACGCTTATGATTCTTCATCTTCAATGTCCATGCTTGAAATCCTCATTTTTCAGCACCTAAACACCTGAAAATTCACAAAACATACCCATTATTCTAGAAAACAAAAGAGATACAGAAATTAAGTAAAATTAACCAATTAAACCTATTTCCCTCACAAAATACCCTTAAAATCACTAAATATGAGCGCACTTCCAAGCACTCATCACATAATACTTTACAACTTGTTTAATACTCATCACAATTTTGTCATTTGCGGTGACTATTTCGTAGCAATAAAGATGCAATTAGGTTGATATGGAACAGATTTAGTCTAAGACAATCAGAGGTGTTCCAAGAAACTTGTTTCAAACAATTCTTAGACTTTGATACCTCTAGATTCTTTCAAACAATTCTTAGACTTTTATACTTCTAGATTCATTAGGGTTGCTTACCTATTATATTATGTTTTAAGAATAGTTGAAAGGTTTTTCAAATTGCCCAATCCCACATTGGAAAGATAAGCCTTTCCTAGACTTTTTATAAAGAACAGTGTCACATGAGTATGGTAATAAATAGGGTTGCAGCTTGGCTCAATATTTCTTGAGCCCATTTGAAGCTCATATAATAAATTAAGCCAAGTTCGAGCATAGTGATGTTTGGTAAGGCTACGACCTATTGGGTTGGATGCCCAAACCCTCAGTCTCAGACTCCGACTCTTCGGCCCAAAGTTGCTTCCGCTTCTTGGACTTTTGAGCCATTGTCTTCTACTTCGGGCGACCAGCTGAAGGCTGGAGAGTGCCTGAAGGTTGGGCCGGAGCACCCGATGGTGTCCCTCAGACAGGGGAACCGTTGGGAGCTGCTCTAGCTAGTCTGGTGACACCTATCCGGGGGATGGAAAATTGCCTTGGTCGTAACGATCTGGGCACCTTGGGAGGCATGGTAACTACATGCGAACATCGTTAGTAAAATAATTCACTGCATGAAGAATCAAAAGACAGGCTAAGGTTAAGAAGCTTACTTGGTGTGCTCTCTAAGGTTGCTTCGGAGTTAAAGAAACCGTACTTCCATAAATTTGTTGTTGTCACGAGCAGTCTTGCATCGCGACTCTCTTCGGGCAAAAATCGAAGTTAGTGATCCTGTCTGGATCCTCGAGGAGCGATAACCTGGTCGTCTTGTTAACTGCGAAGAAACAAATAGCTCATTAGTGAAGATAAAAAAAAAAATTCGCGACCTCAAAAGAAAGGAGAACATACTCGGCTCCTGAAAATAGCAAATGCCATCATATCAAAAGAAAAAGAACTTCGTCTCGTATGCCCCTACATTGCTGGGGTAACTATGTATTCCCGTTTCTATGGTAGGTCGCTTCGAGAGATAAAAGGAGTCCTTATCCTTACTCTTCTTTAGAATGTACGAACAACCGAGCTCTAGCGCGATTAGCTTGCCCAATCAGTTTTTGTCGCATGCGATATACATAGCCACAGCATATACGCATTTGGCGTGAGCTGTAGCGGTGCGATCCCGAAGTGATCGAGGACCGCCCTGACAAAAGGGTTGAAAGGGATCAGCCCCCCACTCTTAAAGATGTTCTCGAAGATCGCAGTCATCCCTTCTGGCGGGTTCCGAGCTGTGTATGGCCTATGATGGAAGACCTCCACGCTAAGAGCATATTGGTCTACCACCTTCTGGATCTCCTCGGCAATAATCATCGATAGAATTTCCTGAGAGGGGCCCGTAGGAGCATCATGCACTAGCGAGTTGGTTCCCTCATATGTTCTGGTCGTTGGAGAGTCCATTCTTTTGCGGTCTGAAAGAAAAGCAACATGTAGGGAATCACTCAATCCTCGTACACTGTTTCGTACGATGATGTGGAGGAAAAAGTAAAAGCTTCCTCCCTTAAACCCTAGAAAAACCTTAAAAGAATATTTTAGAGCCACCATCAATGGCTTAAACCCAAGGAGAAGATTTCATCTTCGATCAACTACCAGTAGACTGTCATCTCATGACAACTATCAAAAGCAAGAAAAAAAAAATAATAAAAGTGGCAGGGGGACCATCCTTACCTCTTAAGGTGAGAAGATTAATCCTCCTGCTCCGAATGTCAAGCGCACACCAGTCTGAAAGGCAAAAAACCAAGGCTCACGAAAATTTCTTGCTCTTTCTGAGAAGGTGAGTATTTTGACATTACCTGAAGTGAACCTGAGGTTTTATAGTGAAGGAAGTGGCGCTTTGGTTTCCTGAAGTCTCAGAGTCGATCGCGACCACGTGTTGCAGATCAGCAAAGAAGAGTGAATGTCACGCTTTGAGAAACCAAATCGTCGTTCTTTTCCATTGAAACGCTCAAGCGATGGCACGTTTCCCTCCTCCACATTAAATGCGCCCACATCTACATTTAATGCTCTGATAGGGAATTTCGTTTTAGCATGGCTCGCATTTAATGCGCACAGGACACATCTGTCAAAGCGAAAGGTATTTCATTAAATGTATCAACCACAAAAGTGCAACGGATAACATCTGAAGAGGTCATTACATAAAACATTCTTCGTCTTATGTCAGTCGCGAAGCGACGTGACTCTTCGATCGTCTTATATCAGTTGCGAGGCGACGTGACCCTTCAACCCCGACGTATATCAGTTGTGAAGCGACGTGATCCCTTGCCTTCGTAAAAATTCCGCTAAGTGCAATAAGGTCGTGAACCTCAGATAAAGACCAAAGTCATCGTTATGGCACTGAATATGGTCTAAGAATAGGTCGTTGACCCTTAGAGTATGTCATTTCAGGTCGCCTGTATGGAAATGTTTCCTCGACCTCTTTGCAACCAGGTCAGATCGACTAGTATCTCTTCAAACACATCAAATCAAGGCATAATATGTAGTTTCCAAGGTCTGATTCTCAAACCTTAAAAACTAGGGGGCTTCTATTATGCCTTAAAAAGTAGGGTTGACACAAAGCCCTGACAGCATAAGCGGTAAGAGCATAGGTAAGTCCTGTAGCCATTCAGACGCAGCTACGTCGCACGCTGACACAAACGGCATGCTCCTACCAGTGCAATGGGTGTGCACCAAACTGATGAAAGGCTGGAGACGATCCACATGTCCAATTCCTACAAACGTCGATTAACTCACTCGAGCAGGTGAACAATGGGATGCAAGGAAGGATTTGCACGGCAATCTGACTCATTCACAGATCTAGTAATCATTACATTAACTCATCCCACTATAAATAGAGGGTTCCCCTCCCATTTGTGGAATTAGCTAATTTCTCTCTGGAATAGAATATATACTCTCTCTCTCTCTCTCTCTCTCTCTCTCTCTCTCTTGTAATCTCTTATAAGTCAGCTTGCTGAACGCGACCTGATCTCATATATTAATACAATACCAGTGGATGCCGGATTCGCTTACTCAAGTATCTGAACCACTTTAAACATTATCCTCCATCTTTTATTCAGTTCAATACCCCCATACACGTGTGTCCTCTGAGTCAGCTCAGCATTTTCCACGTGCGTTTAGTTGGTGTCAAAATCACACATCAACAATATGTAATTTGACTTTTTTCGATTTTGTGTAAGTTAGTATGTTATATGATATTTATTTAGGTTTGAAATAGTTTAAATTGTACGAAAATAGAGAAATTGTGATTTACATGTACTATCTTCTCTGAAGTAACCCAAGATGTGCATATCTATACGTTGGTAAAACAACAAAGAAGTAACTAACGTGTTTTATGTAAATATTATTACTTAGTAAATATAAAGAAATATATTACTTATAGTATCATTCGACCATAGGAGACGTTAGCTTCTAGAAGAAGTTCATTTTTACCTCTACCAACAACGTCTTGATTGATTGTAGTGAAAGTCTCGTATACTGCTAAATCTAATGATTGTATCGCGTCAATATCCTAGTTAGTAAATTCGCGAATTATACGTCTACCCGTATAATTCGCAAATAGCCATATTTTATAAACTTAGCAGTATTATTCGCGAATTATATACCTCAGCCGTATTATTCGCAAATTATTCCCGTACCCGAATTTTTAACGAATTTTTATAAACATATTTTTCACCATTTTCCATATCATACCCGTAAAATTTCCATATCCTTTTTTTGTCGTACCCGTATATTTGAAATAATATATAGATTTTAATCAAGTGGCTCATGAAAAGTGCTAAAACTAGATTGATATTGCCGTATTTTTCAAAACGTATTATTGACAATGTGTCGTATTAAACCCGTATATACCCGTATCGTATTTTTTCCGTATCCGAATTTTATGGCCAAATTTTTATAAACATATTTTTCACCATTTGTCATATCATACTCGTAAAATTCCCATACCATTTTTTGTCGTACCCGTATTTACTAACTAGGGTCAATATTAGAAGATAATTAAATTGGTTTAGGAATTGCAAAGACAGATACTTTTTTTAAAACTTTATTTTTTGTTTAAGTTTATTAACATCCCTAAATTTAATTTTATTAATATTTTATTTCTATGCCTTCCATGGGGTGTCCCAAGGATGTGACGAATAAGAGTAACAACTTTTTCCCACCCAAGATTTGCGTTAAGGATACTTTCCCACCCTAAAAAGTTTCAAAATATCATTTTTTCACCCAAAGTTTATATTCCGTTAATAAATAAAACACACTTCACTTTCATAGTCAGCATTCAGCAAGTTACCAGAGGTCAAGGTAAAATGAGTTTTGTAGAATGAGACCGATAAATCAAATGGTGGTAATCGATTGAATATTCGTTGTCGGAATTAGTCGGAAATCAATTAAGAACAAGAAATTCTAGTTTTGTGGTAGTCAATAATGGACGAGAAATCAGGTGTTGGAGTGAGAGAGGTTTTGTAGAAAAGATATCAAATGTTCAAATAGTGGTGACGGAGAGAATTTTCGCTGTCGGAATCGACTTTAGGTAGTAACGGTCACAGAATATTGACTTTGAATGAGAAAGTAATATTTTGAAAAAATTTGGGTGGAAAATCATCAAGGCAAACCTTGGGTCGGAAAAAAGCCGTTTACTCTGACAAATAATTTTATCTCATTCAATATTATGTTCCCTAGGGGTAGAAAAAACCGGTTAACCGAACCGGTTTATCCTATATTTGAACCGAACCGAATTCCGGTTTAAGTAACGAACCGAATTCCGGTTTAAGTAAAAAACCGAACCGAAATCGAACCGATTTTTTACTTAAACCGATTTGTAACCGAACCGAAAATTTGGTTTGGTTAACCGGTTAACCGATTTTTTAGAATGGTCTGGACCAGTCGGCCCAATTCAATATAACCCTCCAATTTTGCCCAATTTATGTTTTTGCCATCTGGTTGATATTTGCCAGATATGCTATAGTAGAAGAACTAGCAGGATTTGGAGCAATAGTACACACATGTTCACGTAACCAAACAGAGCTCGATGCCAGAATTCGGGAATGGAAGAGTAAGGGGCTAAAAGTGAGCGGCTTAGTTTGTGACATGAAAATTAGAGCTGAGCGAGAGAAGCTGATGGAAACTGTCTCTTTGATGTTTGATGGCAAGCTCAACATCCTTGTAAGTTTTTAGCACCCAAAAGCTGTAAGCCTTCCACTATATATGGCAATCGAGACAACTGAAAATTCAACCAAAAAAACAACCGCTGGTGGTAAAGAAAATCATAAAGTATATAGGCTTATAATTTTGATGATGAAGTTTTATCATGTGGAGTAAGGAACATTGAAAGTTGAAACTGAAGTTGTAGAGAAGGAAAAGATAGAGAAATGGTGGATGCGTATTTGCAGAGAGAGGGAGATAGAGAGGAATTTAATAAAAGAGAGTTTAACAATCAGAAGGAGAAAGAGAGGTATTTAATGAAAGTGGAAGATGAAGATTGAAGCGATCGAGAAAGAGAGAGAGAGAGACATTTAATAAAAGAGAAAATGAAGAAATCGAGAGAAAGAAAAAAAGATATTTAATAAGGGAAAAAGGTAGAGAAATCGAGAAAGAGAGAGTGGTATTTAATAAAATAAAATAGGGAGAAACCGAGAAAGAGAAAGGGATCGAGAAAGAGAAAGGGATTTAATGAAAGGAAATAATTATTTTTTTTTTAAAAAATCGGTTTCATAATCCGGTTTATTTTTTTTTTAAAACCGAAACTGAACCGAATATTTGGTTTACCTATTATTCTAAACCGAAACTGAACCGAATTCGTAAAAAAATCTAATTTTTGGTTCGGTTCGGTTTTCGAATTTTTTTTTTTTTCCACCCCTAACGTTCCCTTCCCAAACATGTCCTGTTAGTCACGTGACATTAGAACTATGAAGAACAGCAATGGACTCAGCCCATTACGCTGTGAATCATAACTTGTGCGCTATGGACCACAAACCCAACGGGCGGGCAATGGCGTCGTGGATATGATATCGAGTTTTCTGTTGGGACACACAATTTAAATGGACGGCCCAGATCTCTCCTTCCTGATAACTCTCCCTTTATAAGAGTTAACCTTACAAACCCTAGCTCTCTTTGCAAGCGAAAACCCTAATCACACAGACAGCGCAATTCAGCTCTGATCCAATGGGTACTCTCTCCTCTACCTGTGCGAATTTCTGCGTAACTATATTTAGTTTATGGGTTTTCTGAACTTAATGTGTTTGTTGCTTGATACGTTGTGATAAAATGGTTTTTGTCACCCCATTTTGTTGGTGTAATGAGCGAACAATTTTAGTTGTCATTACTAATATGCTATGGAGTTAGTAATGAGTTATGTGATGTGGTTTTTGTGAACACGCTTGTATTTTTATGTCCGTTTCATGGCTGATGTGCGGCTTAAGCACAAGAAAGGAAAATGAAAACAAAAACAGGTTTTTTTTTTTTTTTTAATATGTCTTAAATGGTTTCCTGAAATTTATTATGCTCAAAAGAAATTTGATTTTCTGGGTATAAAATGCTGTGAGTGTTATTAAAAATAATATGTATTGGAAGATGAATGTTAGTGGTTTTTGAACCGTGATTGAGTTAATTTTATGTTAGTATTTATTTATTGGTTTGATGGGAACAGGAGCTTACACGTATGTCTCGGAGTTATGGAGGAAGAAGCAATCTGATGTGATGAGGTTCTTGCAGAGGGTGAGGTGTTGGGAGTACCGCCAGCATCCTTCAATTGTTCGGGTCACTCATCCTACTCGTCCTGACAAGGCCCGTCGCTTGGGCTACAAGGCCAAGCAGGTAATGTGTTGGTCCTTGTCAGGTTCTAGTTACAAAACATAAGCCTTATTTATTGTGATGCACTGATTTACTTTAGGTCATTACCTTCTGAACCCATCATCAGTTGGTTTTGCATACTGACATGTTCATTGCAAACAGAATCCATATTGATGGTTTTACTTTAGTCAAGAAAATTGCAGCTTTAGGGGAGGTAGAATTATAATATTTTAATAAAATTAATCACAAGAAGTTATCTATGTCTGTTGCATATATTGATCATAAGGGCATTGAAAAGGAATAAAAATTTTGTTTCTGTACCACAATGGGGGCTTGTTTTGGATGTGCATCATGCATATAGTTATGACTAGTGAGCTTTAAATCATGTTCTTATTTGTTTCATTGCTGGTTCGGTGGCATCTTGATGCGTATTCATCTCTATATGGGATGCTTATGTTCAATGATGGGGTGCTTCCTGATACCAGCTAAATTAAATCAATAATCGATTATCTGACTAAGTGGATTCTATTATCTTTAATCTCACTTTTGTCTCGATCTGGTACACTATTGTGCTACTTTTCAAATTCTTGCATTGTTAAAGTATATTCATTGGTTTAATTCATGATCACGTACTTTATTCTTGTTTTGCTTATGATATTGTAAGTTCTCCTGTGCATATTTCTGGCCACACTAATTAATATATGGAATGTGTTTGTCTTGATCTGGATGGTGAGCATCTTCATCATCTTTGTTGACGCTGTGATACTAATGTTTAAACTTTATAGAGTCATTGGCCAATTTATTTTTGTAGTGTGAATTACTTTCAACACTCAGTAACATCAATATGGTTTACCATAGTCTTTGTGATATACTTTCTTTTTTCTTGGTCTCTTATGATTTTATTTGTGTATGTTACTTTAGTTATAGCGCAAAATAATCTATCATATAAGGATGAACTGAGTTGTTATTAACCAATTGCTTGTTCTGTTAATATTCTCCTCTTTGGGGAAGCAGTTCATTTGTTATTTTTGTGCAGTTGATGAAACTGCTTAAATTGCTTTCCAGGGTTATGTCGTTTACCGTGTTCGGGTTAGGCGTGGTGGGCGTAAGAGGCCTGTTCCCAAGGGTATTGTGTATGGTAAGCCCACCAACCAGGGTGTCACTCAACTGAAGTTTCAGCGGAGCAAGAGGTCAGTTGCTGAGGAGCGTGCTGGTCGTAAGTTGGGAGGTCTCAGGGTTGTTAATTCATACTGGATCAATGAGGTTTGTGTACTAACGCTAATTTATGATTGCCCTTGTAACCTTATTTTTGAAAGTTGTTGGATATAGGTGTTTTAAAAGCTACTTAATTTTTCTCAATGCAACTCTTTTTGACAGGACTCCACTTACAAGTATTTTGAAGTAATTCTAGTTGATCCCGCACACAGTGCTATCCGCAATGACCCAAGAATTCATTGGATCTGCAACCCTGTCCACAAGCACAGGGAACTTCGAGGCCTCACATCTGCAGGAAAGAAGTACAGAGGTCTAAGAGGAAGGGGACACTTGCACCACAAGGCTCGTCCGTCTCGCAGAGCTACCTGGAAGAGAAACAATACCCTTTCTCTTCGTCGCTACCGTTAATCTTAGCATGTGCTTAGTATTACCATCACAGTGTGGATTTTGTCTGGAGGACATAGACATAGTTGTCATTTTTGAGTTTTTTAGATTGAAATACTTGGAGCGTGTTCTATTTGGAAGTCTTACAATCTTAGTTATGATTCTTGAGTTTCATAATTTTGCAGTGAAATAGTTATTTTAAGATGTGTGGCTTCTGGGTTAAGATCATGTTCAGTCTACAAGGAAACTAATAGAAAAGCCGTGGATCATTTGCTTTTGGATTTTTCCTTGGCATTTTAACTGGAACGCTGGATATAACTCCCCTTTGCTAAAGGAGAAAAGGAATTATAGAATATATCTTGGATCATTAATAATTTTGTATAATACGAAAAAAGAAAAAAGTTTCTTTTACTTTTTTAATAGAGACGTCATAAGAAACCTAACCTCCACGCTAGCAAAGTAGTACAAGACCGGCTTAATATTTTAAGTATTTTTAACATTCAAAAGATCTGACTACAAATTTCTTACACGTTAATTGGAAGGAAAATAATACAGACATAGTCACTAGTGTATCAAATTTATATATAAAATAACGTAATAAAATCTTGATTGTTGATCAATTTTAACTTAATATTAATTAACGGTCATGATTTTGTCACGTTATTTGGTGCATAAATTCGATGCACTATTTCAATAATTGTAACATTACTCTGATTGAAATTAGATTTTGGCCTAACATGTAATATGGTTTTGTAACAGTCACTTTTCAGGTATTAGATTCACATAGGTATCTTTTTTTAATAGTTTTTCAGGCCAATGTTCAGAAAATTGGATCGGACGTTGACCCATTCAAGGGTCTGGTTCCCGATTTGACCGGTTGGATAGGTCGGTTGGACCGTATGTTGTAAAATTCTTTTAGTCCCTAAATGTTTGAAATTCATCAAAAACAATTCATCAAAAACACCTCTAAATAATTACGCATGACTCCCTTAAGATTTGAAATCTATCCAAAACACCCCTATCGTGCGAAGAGACTGGTGAGTGGTGGCGGCAGCGACGATCGACGGCCAATCGAAGCTTGGAATCATGGGGCTTTTGATGTATAGGTTCCAACGAATCTTATAGTGGTGTCAAGGAGTTCTACCGATGCTAGAATTTTCCGAAATCAAGAAAGAAGGTCGACGATTGCATGAACAATAGGTGGACAGCAATCGACGGCCAATCAAAGTTTGGAATGATGGAACTTTTGATGTAAAGGTGCCGACGAATCTTATGGTGATGTTAGGGAGTTCTAAGGGCGTCGGAATTTGCCTGAATCAAAAAAGAAGTCCGATGGTTGCGTGAACGATAAGTGGACGACGAGTGACGAAAAGCTGGACGGCAACCACTGAAAATGGATGGGTTTTGTTGTGGAGATGCCATCAAGTATTATGGTGGTGTTATCTCCCTCGAACAATGCCGGAATTCGACGAGATTGACTTGCGATTGGACCGCGATTCGGTACTATTCCGACGATCCAACCGCGGCTCAATCCGGTTTGATTAAGAATACCGGTTTTCAAGGGAAACCGGACTATAGATGACGCCGGTTTCTAGTCAAACCTGTCCGACCGTTCAGTCCGGTCCGGTTTTCAGAACTTTGTTTCAAGGGCTTTTGTATAGACACTTATAAGAGAAGATCTAATAACAAGTGGATTTCTCATTCACTTTTATATCTCTTAACTTCCACTTCAGATCTGTCTACAAAACCGTTGGAGAGTATTTCAGCGTTTCAATGAGAAACATCTCTTCCTGTTGAGGCATTATTGGAGCATTTGAGTGGTCAACTTCATAGCCTTCTATCAATGTAACTCTCTTTAAGACTCTGTAATGCTTGTCGAACTGAATCCTCATCTTGGCTGGAGTATTTTAAGCATAGTAGCCGTTGGGCAACGTGGTAAGCTATCTGGAGCTGAGTATACTGCGTACAGTTTACTTCCATTCGCTGTACCTCCTGACAATTACAAAATTAACAAAGTTTATGAACAAGGTACAGAAATTGGGTTGGGTTTGAGCCTCTTCATGTTTTCTACTCTGGACTTCCAAGGTTCTGATGTGTATGAATTATATATATATATATGGTAAACTTTTTTCTTCTTTCAAATTATACCATTCTGAATGAGAGCTAAAATGTGTTATTTCCAGGTATGGAAATAAAATCATAGTAAGTTTGTAAAACTTTAAAATGCCAGTGATCAGAATTGTGAATCAAGATTTGTGAACTTGTAGTTGACTAAAATTTGAAAGGCAATTGCTCAAGAAAAATCACCTTGGCAGTGATCCTTGCTGTGATACTTTTTGCTGTTTCGACCACCGAGCTTGGTAGTCCTGCCACTTCGGCTAGTAGAAGGCCATAGTGTGCGACATGTCTTTGCCCATCAGTGAGTTGAAACTGAATTTTAAATAGATCACCATGAGTCAGCACAAAGCAGCCAAAATTCTATGTTGGATTTTGACAAAACAAGATAAAGCCACCTTGAAATCTAAACGGCTGTTTCTTATATCAACATAGAAGTGAACAATTTTCACATTTGGATAGATGGTTGTTAATTGTGACAGATTCTCCATATGTGTGGCGAATATTGTGTACCTGTTGATTATAACAAATACATTAATCTTTGCAATGAAGGTTTGTTTATCTCAAGGGATCTTAAAAAAGAAAGAGAATTAAAACAAAAATACAGTGCGATAAGTCCACAGATTTTATATGCTTTTTCAACTTTTACAACAAACTTGAGGCATGGTAGTAGAAATGTCAGATAAGTTATTACGCTTTCAGTGATAGGAGGTGCTCACAGCAGCTCCATGCAATTGCAAATCCATCAGAAGAAGAAGTAGCCCTCCCGAGTTCATCCATCACTATCAGACTCCTAAACAATAACAAATATTATAGAAACTAATGCACATATTAATGAGTTCCGACCATTATATAGTCCCTTACCTTTGGGAGACATTCTGCATGATAAATGCTGTCTCTTTCATCTCTGTCATGAACTGTAACATGCAAGCAACCAAATAACTCTTTTCTATTAAAATCAACTTTTTGAAAGAAATATGCACCAGAAATTAAGATAACCAGGGGAAAAGAAAGAACTTTATATGCACAATGGAAAGGATATTATAAAAATAAGAATGATTCTAAAGCACAATATCGCCCTCCTAGCCTACTCTGCAGATACAGGAAGCATGTACGCAGACACTGTGCATCTCAAGAGATCACTAGAACTTATTAGACTAAAGCAAGGATCGTCTGCTTACAATAGTCAGTAAGAGAAAACCTAGAATTTGAACAATCAGATTAAAAGCTCTACCTAAACATTTCCAGTACAGTCAGCTCCAGTGAGGAAAGAAGGTCCAGGAAGCAATATTGAGGAAGTTCTACCACTCCAAAGATTCTCCCATGATATTAGTCTCATATTTTGATAAAAGAAATGAACATGCTGAACATATACATCACAAGTCTTCACTAAACACTACCAAAAATTTCTAACGAGCTTCTAAAAAAAATATACTTGAGGAAAATAAAAGAAGAATCACAGCACTAAAAAGGCAATTTTTACCCCTTTTCCCTTCATTTCGGTTGGGGAATATACATCACATGTTGATTTTATAGAACAAAATCTAACAATTTGCAACAGTGGAGTTTGGAAATCATACTGTACTAGAGTTGGATTCGAGATTATCCATTGTACCCATCCTTGTAAATATACGATCAACAACCCTTATAGTTGAGAAATTAGCAGGAACATAACAACCTATCTGTGCAAGAATAATTATGAGACAGATTTGTTGAAGATAAGTGCTCTTTCCACTCCTGAAGGAAACAAGAATAGTATCAAAACACAAGCATAATACAGAACTCAAATCAAATTATTCTTTTGTGAAAGCCAAGTTATCAATCAAAAAGTTTAAATGGAAGAGCTTTATTATTATAAAAAGTAGCTGAGGTTTAAATTTTAGTTGAGGTCACCCCTGCAGAATCCTACGCTCGTGGCCCTACAGGATGCCTAAGATATAATTTGACAGTGTTAAATGCAGAATTTACCCCCACTTTCTGCTCTCAACATTTATCTTATGCCAGTTTACTGCAAACTCTTTGCAATAGGATCCTTCAACTCTGCATTCGGGGAACGGGATGGATATATAAAGGGAGAAGGCATCGCATCGCATCCCATCATTCGTAGGTAAATTTTATTTGTCCAACCCATTAACCCTTCACATTAATGAGCAGTGAAATTTGAGGTGACTAGGTGAGTAGTACTTGTTGATCAGCAGCTCACCAATTTTACGGTTTTAAGCATGTGAAATTGGGTGTGTTGAAATGTAAAACAAAATATTAAGTGTCTGAAATTTCAAATATTTTTTTCTTCTCTCTTTCTCGGAATTTTTTTTTTTCCGGCGACTGTTCTCTGGCAACGATCAGAATCTGGTCTAATCACACTAGACTGATCGTCTTCCCATCGTCGTCATAACTCGAGTGATTTCGTCACCGGCCGCCGCTGCACGCACCCTCATGCGCCACTCGTTTTTCCGGCAGCCCCTCCTCCAATCTACTTTTCCGGCGAGCGTGAGTTCTCACCGCCACCAGAATCTTGTTCCTCTCCACCTCGTCGGCAAATCCCTTCAAGGTGTTTCCGTCAGCTTCTCCTCCGATCTGGTTTTCCGGCGAGTATTCTGTTTTTCCGGTGCACGTAAGTTTTTGCTTTTCTGTCAGCTTCAAGACACTCTGACCTTCTCATGGATTCCTCAAAATCAGCCTCTCAATCACATACAAGTGGTTTTTCTTTTTTATCTCTCCCTCCCATCACCACTGAGTGATTAATTGGGACTGCTAATTATTCATCATGGGCTGCCTCTATTGAATTATGGTGTATGGGTCAAGGTCTGGAGGATCACTTGACCACCAAAGCTGCCGATATTACGTCAAATAAGTCTTCATGGACTAAAATTGATGCTATGCTGTGTAGTATGTTATGGCAAACTATTGATCCCCCTCTTCACCCTATTTACAAATCTTATCGCTCTTGTGTTGATATTTGGAGTCAGGCTAAACTTCTCTATACAAATGACATTCAGCGTTTATATTCTGTTGTGTCCAACTTAGTTCATCTTAAACAACATGATATGAATATGTCGGACTTTCTTGGTAAGATGGCCTCCCTTAAGATAGAATTTAATATGTTGATACCTGCTGGTAAATCTGCGACAGAAGATTTGGCTCAACGAGACAAGTTCTTTATGGTCCTGACACTTGCAGCTCTCGGTCCAGATCTTACACCTGTTCGAGATCAAATTCTTTCTGGATCCACCGTGCCTTCCCTTGATGAAGTGTTTGCCAGATTACTTCGGGTTTCCTCCCCTACTACTGTGCATTCCCCAGGTGACTCTTCAGTCCTTGTTTCTCAGTCCCACACTTTTTGATAACAGGGCGATCGAAGTGGCAGAGGAAATCGGCCCAAGTGTATTACTGTCATCGGTGGGGGCATACTAGAGAGAAATGTTTTAAGTTACATGGTCGACCTACCCGAGCTGCTAATATTGCTCAGGCTGATCACTCTGATCTTCATTCTGAGTCCTCTACAATGCCAGCTAACCTCTAACTTCACAAGTACTGCTATGATGAATAATTACAGTATCAGGCCAGGAGCAGTCTTCTTCATCCATGCCTCCGTCGCTCAAACGGGTAATTCAGTTGCTTGCCTTTCTCAGTCTTCTGCTTTAGGACTTGGTCCTAGATTCAGGTGCCTCGGACATATTTCTGGTAACCCTCGTTTACTTACTGAGATTACAAATATTGTATCTTTACCTCCTGTTACTTTAGCCAATGGGTCTAAAGCCGATGTTCAAGCTATTGGATGTGCAAAACCCCTCCCCTCCTTAGCATTAGCTCTATACTTATATTCCCAAATGTCCATTTAATCTCGTGTCTGTTAGTAAACTTACCCGCTCCTTAAATTGCTCTATTCGTTTGTTAATGACTCTATTGTTATACAGGATCGCGACACGGGATGGATGATTGACACAGGATGTGAGTCACAGGGTCTCTATCATCTCCATACCCATCTACAGCATGCATTGTCTCCGAGTCTCTGGATCTCCTTCATAATCGTTTGGGCCATCCTAGTCTTTCCAAACTTCGGAAAAGATCCCAGGTCTATCTAAATTATCATCTTGAGTTGTGAGTCTGTCAACTTGGAAAGCAACTCGTAGTTCTTTTCCAAAGCGTGTCATAAAAGGGTTGCGTCCCCCTTGAGGTTAGTGCATTCAGATGTGTGGGGTCCTTGTCGTGTTAACTCTACTTTGGGATTTAAATATTTTGTTACATTTATTGATGACTATTCCCGTTGCACTTGGTTATTTCTTATGCGCTCTCGTTCTAAATTATTTTCCATATTTTCATCATTTTGTGTGAAATTAAGACTCAACACAACACTACCATTTGTATATTATGAAGTGATAATGCTGTCTATATTTTCTGATTCCTTTACTAAATTCATGACATCTCAGGGAATTCTTCATCAGTCTTCTTGTGCTTATAGTCCCCAACAGAATGGCATTGCTGAGCGTAAAAATAGACACCTTATTGAAACTGCTCGCACTCTTTTTACATATCACGTCCCTTTCGGTTTTGGGCTGACGCGGTTCAACCGCCTATTACTTAATAAATCGCATGCCTTCTTCTGTCTTAAAGACCAGGTTCCCCACTCCATATTATTCCCCGATACTCCATTATTTTCTCTTCTCCCCGGTGTCTTTGGGAGCACTGTTTTGTTCACATTTCCTCCTAATTATGATAAACTGTCAGAAGTCTACGAAATGTATTTTCTTAGGGTATTCACGTCTTCAGAAGGGCACAAGTGGTATTCTCCCGCCATACATCGTACTTCATCTCTGCTAATGTTACGTTCTTTGAGTCTTCTCCATTTTTTCCTCATCCTCCATGGAGTGATCGGTAGTGGATGTTCTACCAATTCCATACGTTGCTTTCCCACTTCGTCTGTTCGATACCTCAGTTTACTACTAATACCACTCTTCCTGTCGACATAGTCTTGTTCCTTTTACAGGTAATCCTGATGTTCCCGCTGCGTTCCTAAGATCCCTGTACTGAGGTCCTGTGCCCGATCCTCCAATGCCACAGTCCTATCTCCAGCTGATCAGTTTCCCATTGCTATTGTAAAGGTATGCGGTCTACACGCAACCCTCATCCCATCACAATTTTTTGAGTTATCATCGTTTATATCCTTCATTATTGCCTTTGTCTCCACCCTTTCTTCTGTTTTTGTTCCTTGCAATGTTCATGAGGACTTTCTCACCTCGAGTGGCGTCAGGCAAGGTTGAAGAAATGTCTGCTTTGCATCATACATACTTGGGAGTTAGTTTCCTTACCTCTGGGCCATTCGACTGTTGGTTGTCGATGGATTTACACTGTAAAGGTTGGTCCAGATGGTGGTTGATCGGCTGAAAGCGTTTGGTGGCCAGGGATACATTCAGATCTATGGGACAGATTATTTTAACACTTTTTCTCCTATTGCTAAGATTTCTTCCGTTCGGTTGTTCTTTGCTATGGCTGCCATTCGGAACTGGCCTATGCATCAATTGGATATAAGAATGCTTTTCTTCATGGTGAACTAGGAAGATATTTATATGGAGCAACCTCCTGGTTTTGTTGCTCAAGGGGAGTCTGGTTTGGTATGTAAACTTCGCGTTCTCTATATGGTCTAAAACAGTCCTCGTGTTTGGTTGGACGATTTAGCACAGTTATCCAAGAGTTTGGTATGATTCATGTGAGTCTGATCACTCTGTTTTCTATGAACATACATCATCAGGACAGTATATCTATCTGGTTGTCTATGTCGATGATATTGTTATTACAGGAAGTGATCAAGATGACATTAGACAGTTGAAGCAACATTGTTCAAACACTTTCAGACGAAAGACTTAGGGCTACTCAGATACTTTCTTGGCATAAAAGTCGTCAGTCTAAATAGGTATTGTTATTTCTTAGAGGAGTATGTATTGGATATCTAGAGGAAACGGGGATGTAGATGCAGACCAACAGACTCTCCTATGGATCTTAATTTAAAACTTTCACCTGGACAGGGGAGCCTTACTGATCCTGGAAGTATCGAGACTTGTTGGAAAACTTAACTATCTTACTATCACACGACCAGATATATCCTTTTTTGTCAGTGTTGTGAGTCAGTTCCTTCAAACTTCGTGTGATAGTCATTGAGATGCAGTGTCGGATTTTGAGGCATATCAAGGGAGCACCAGGTAGAGGCTTACTGTATGAAAATAAGGGTCATTTGCATATTGTGGATATTCAGATGATGATGGGCAGGTTCTCCATCTGATAGACGTTCTAACTCAAGATTTGTGTTCTTGTTGGAGGAAATCTAGTTTCATGGAAAAGTAAGAAACAGCAGTTGTTGCAAGGTCAAGTGCTGAAGCAGAGCATCGTGCAATGGCCTTAGCCACTTGTGCGCTGGTTTGGTTAAAACAACTAATTCAAGAGTTGAGATTTGTCGAAGTATCACAAATGAAGTTACTCTGTGAAATCAGGCTGCCCTTCATATTGCTTCAAATCCAGTGTTTCATGAGAGGACTAAACACATAGAAATTGATTGTCACTTTGTTCGAGAGAAAGTTCTATAGGGTGTATTGCAACTAGTATGTCAGTTCCAACGACCAGTTAGAGACATCCTCACTAAGTTTCTCAAAGGTTCTCGTGTGACTTTATTTGTACAAGCTTGGTGCATATGACTTATATGCTCCAACTTGAGGGGGAGTGTTGAAATGTAAAACAAGAAAATATTTCTCCACAGGGTGCACACGGATGTCAAATATTAAGTAAAAATAAAATCATCTGGGTATCAAACCTTATACATATTCCAGTAAATCAATATTAGAAAAGAATGGTGCATCAAACGACTTCAACTCATGCCAGGAAAAGATTTCATACAACATGTTTGGGCCCATGACAATCAACATGTTTGATGCTTCGTAACAAAGATATTGTTGGCCTACAAAGGAAGCAATGATCAACTTTAAGAGCAAGGTTGAATTTAGAAAAGTAAAAGAGAAAGTTGCAAAATTTTCCTATTAAGAAGAATCTAAATTAAGCAATAAAAATAAAAAGATAAATCAACGTACAACAAAGTCATTAGTATGCTCTCTAGGATAGGATGTCTTCAGAATCGATTGCAATTGGGCCATTCTCTTAGTAATAGACATGATGAAGCATTAAGCCACTGAAGGGAAAAGATATATAAGAAGAGTTACTAACCAGTAAATTTGGTCTAGTATATCTGTCACAGGCTTAGTTGATTGTATGAGCAAATGAATAACATCATATCTAACAGGCACAAGACCTCTGCAAGCATGTGAGCACAGAGACATCCTCCTTATTGAGTCTACCAATGCTACATATTGTATAAAATTACAGTAAGCAATCAATAATTATGGCAGCATGTAGCAAAATATTTTAAATTCAGATTCAGAATTGACATCCATACGTTTAAATAAAAAGTAAGAGCAGTAATTAGAGGATAGGATAATTAAAATTATAGGGAGGAGCACGGGTAGCGGGGTAGAACCGGAACCAGAAACTACCTGAAACCGACACTGTGTGGATAGGTTTGTTTCTACAGGTTTGGAATCAGAATCTGGGAAAAGAACCTGAAACGGAACAGCTTGGAATTTGTTTGTGTTTTGGTTTTGATTGAGAAATTTTATATGAATTGATTGAATTCAAGTGTTGCCTAAAAATTAGAGGATTTATGAGTCACATTGGACACAATAATGAGTAATAAAAAATTGAAAACTACTAAATGGAGGTTTCTTAATTTGTTAGAAGTGTATTTGTAAACTTTAAGGTATTTTTGTTATTTTTTAAACTAATGGGGTAATTATTTTTACAGGGTACCCGAGTAAGGAACCGAAACTTGCATTTCAGGTTCCGGTTCCTTTAATTAAGAACTGGAACCAATGGTTCCTGTTTCGGTTCCTTTTTTTGGGAACATGCACTGGGTGTTCCGGTTCCGATTCCCAAAAAATGCAGGGTACTCAGAACCGCTCACCCATAATTAAAAAGCTGCTAGGGTAGGCATATAGAGTATTTATATTAGATCTGACATATATAGCCTAGCATGAGAGAAGATAGGCATTGAGAAAAACATAAATGAAGAGAAACATGCCAGCTAAGTGTGATAACAACCATGATTGCAAGTCCCTCATTATCCTCTCTCACCAACCATTACTGTACTAGGTCACTAATTCCTCTTGACCCCAGCAGAAGCATACATAAAGAGAAATATGCCAGCCAAGTGTTATGATGACTATTTTCCACCAAAACTAATTTTTCAGAAGCATTTAGCAACTGAAAATCCAAATTGGAAATCGATGAAATTCCAATGATGTGAATTCACATACTATATCCATCCAGCAAGCAAATATTTGGGTAGTAAAATAGTTGTTGCTTAATGAGCCCCATGCTTCAGGAAAAGAGCATTAAAAAAATTAAGCACTTTACTGAATAAAAAGTTCCATCAGTTTCAATGGAAGTATTTGGAGCTCATGATACCAAAAATATAACATAATAAGTCTATCACAACCTTCCAGGCAAACTTCAGTTCGTATATAGCACTCCCCAGCCGCAGACTTATTTCTGACATTCAGCTGAAATTTTAGTGAAATAAAGAAAAACTTATGAAGATATTTTTCAAGATCCACAAAGACATATTAAATGCAGAACCAGATAGATGTATAGATGTATATATGTATATATATGGTCTCACCATCAAATGAAAATTTTCTAGAAGCTGGGATAAGTTCATCATGTTCAGCATTAGTCTTCATCAAATAAAAAGCATTTACCAATAATTTATCATGAATTTTTTTCAATTAAAAAAAAAAAAAAAATAGCTATCTCCATGGAAAGCATTATGTACAATTATCATCAAAATCAGATAAAGAAAGAGCTAATGACATGCTGCAACGTAACAGGGAGGAAACTGGATCTCATCATTTCTGTTGTCTCCAAGGATGGTTATCTTCTTCTCAATATGTTTTTCCTTTGCAAATATGAATAAACCATCAAAGGAGATATAGTGCAGACATTCATATCTCAGTACACTGAATATCTAAATTTCAATAAGATTATTAACCTGAATATGGAAATGGAATTTGTTCAATGATGATAGAACTTACAGAAGCCAGTTCTAAAGTTGAGCAATGTATATTGTTCCCATGTTTCACGACCTGATTAATGTCTCAAAAGCATATTAAAATAAAAATTAACTGATGAGGAGATATTTCTATAATAAAATAACTAAGAAAAATATGTATACCTGAATGCACTTGCTTGGAAGCTTTCCTTGAATGTCTTTTTGTGGAATGCTAAAGTAAAAGCCCTGTCTATTGTTAAAGGGTAGCTTCAAATTTGGCAGCTTTAGTTCTTCACGATACTTGTTTGCCAGATTATGTATAGCTGCTAGTTAAATTTCAAAAGCTTTTAGATTGCATAATACCACATCCCAAAAGTGAATATAGAAAAAAGAAAAAAGTGCAGAAAGAAATAATAATAATATTATTAAAAGGAAGACCAAATGATAGAGAACAATGTTGAACTACATAGCTAGTAGAAAAACCTTCACTCGTATCACAAAATGATCTCCGTGCAATATCTAGAAGACCATCAATTCCAGCCTTAACAGCAAAACACTGCTGTGTGCGAGCAACGAAAGGAACCCGTGCATGAAGCACATCTTCATCAATTACCTCTCCAATTCTGAATAAATAAATTAAGCTTCTCAGAACAACTTTTTTATGGTTACTGAAACCTTGATAATATTGTTCGCCAAATAACACATCAATGACAGGATGTCTTAAGCCACACTGTTAAACTAAGATTGAGAATGTTTTATACTACTTGAAATGGTAATTCCGCAACAAATTGATTGCATAATGGTACTCAAATATCATAGACTCCTAATCTCAATAGAACGAAAATATTTTTTTTTTTCCATTGAGGTAATACCATAAATAAAATATAACTTAGGTAGTATCAGATAGCTCCATGATCAATATCTTTTTTGTTTTCCATTGAGGTAATACCATAAATAAAATAGAACTTAGGTAGTATTAGATAGCTCCATGATCAATATCATGATCATGAGCACCATCATCATCATCATCATAATCATATAATTTTTGGTTTAACCGCTTAGGATTGAGATATTTGAAGTCCCCTTATTTCCTCCTATCTAGTTTTGTGCCTTCTCCAAATTTCATGAGGTTTAACTGATGGACTCGGGCATGAGTGAATCAGTAAATATCAATGAGCTATGGCTTCTGAAAAAAAAATAAAATAAAATAAAATAAAAAAAAATTCCTCGAACCTCATTTGGTATTGACGGTGAAACATAAAAGAGCTTGAAAGTTGCATGCTAAATTAAAACTATAAGGATTGTGGATTTTCCAGTTTAGTAAGAAAAAAAATGATAAAAGCATGAAAAACTGAAAAGAATGAAAGAAATCATAAGATATTTTTTATTTTAAATAACTGATAAGCAGGAGGGAATCTCCTGGGTCATGAAAGAGGCCCAAATTGAGAAAAATCCGTGGAAGACAAACATAATGCACTTTATTGTTAAAATAAATGTATTCATATTGTGAATAAAACTTCAAAGAGAAAGCTCGAATTTCTGCTCTTAACGATTATTTGTCAGTAGTAATTTTAGCCAATTAGAATGTCAGAACTCAAGCAAAATACAAGGTTTAAATGTCTGAACTCTTAAAATAAACTTCAGAACATAAGCAGATAGAGAAACATATAATCCATCAGCTGGATCATGTGTTGCAACACACCTCTTTCTGATGGAAGAATATTTTTCATTTTCACAGACAGACTTGTATATGTTTGCCAGAAGAAAACTTTTTGCATCCTTAAGCACCTAAAATATTTTAAAAACAAGGAATTGAAAATATGTTTGAGTTAAGTTAGAATAATCTCAGTATACAGGAAAGAAAATATTATAACCTTTGTAAGTAAAGGCAAGGCATCCAAAGCTGTTTTAAGTAGAATAATGCTTGATATCAGTATTTGGCTCGTTCTAGCATTCACAACATCCGTGATCTTACTTGTAACTTTCTTCTGTTTGAAGCAGAAATGACAAAGTACCCTATCTGAGAGAGTATATAAGTTCTCTGTTAGATGGATAACAAAAGTGGACTGATTGCCAGAACACTAGAACAAAGAATCTTGCATTATTTTAGCTATTTCTTTCATTCACTTCAACTTACCTGTCTCTTTCGGAAACTTACGGAGAACCTGAGAGAGTCCAAAGAATAGTTGTTCATTGCTCATCAACTCATCCTAGAATCAGATATTGAAAATACATATTATGGCTTTAAAACAGATTTATTTGAACAGTGTCATCATGACATTGAAAAATAAAGCAAAATCTAAACTTAAATAGACAAATTTGGAGTAGATATTTTTTAGAAAAATAATACGTAATACTTATAGAAGTTTATAAATTTTGAGCAGATAGTTGCTATTTAATCATTTTGGCCATGAGACCTTGTGCAATCAGATAAACAAATGCAGCTTAAGCTAGCAGTAGCTTAATGCCTATGGTTCTGAACTTTGATAAGAACAGATTTTGACAATGATATTGGTAGTAGGACAGAATTGCATGGTAGCTCACCAAAAGTAATGTTACTATGGTGTACACTATGTGCATGTGGTTCACATCATATCTTCCAGTCCTGCTCTCCCTCCAAAGAGCACCAAAAAATTGTAAAAAAAAGAATGACTGAACCAAAGCAAAACACCACTTTTTTCAATTGCAATGCAAGTTCAATCACATGACTACAGAATAATTATAATGTATCATTCAAACACATGTATATCTTTGCCAAAGTTGATGTTGCACAATAATACATTGAAGCATCACATCTAAACAATATGTTTCTTCCCCCTGGTAGATACAAAAAACATATTGCATGTTGCAGATCTGAAGAAACAAATACATTTTGCATCTAACAAAGAAATTCAAGGATAACTGAGAATGGTTTAGGAATAGTAAATGTCTGCTTAGATAGACAGCTCCACTAGAAAATCCAAATGTGAAACTAACCAGACAGTCTAGACGAGTGTTGATAGTTTCAATATCCTTTAAAGGCTGTAACAGATTGGCACGAAGTAGTCTAGTCCTGGAAAAGAAATCCCAAAGAACACCACATTATTAAATTTTAATGAGGAGTGTTTTAAAAAAGGCAGGAAAAAATTTCAGCTGCTACATTGCTACTTGGAGAATCTCAACTTCTTACATACTAAAGCATGCACAACATTCTCTTGTGTGGAATAATCCTTGACCAATATTCATGCAGTAAGTGCTGAAATTATAATTATAGGAAAATATTTTTTTCTTGAAAAAAAGTTGGAAGCAGTTGACAATATAACATGCTGCATGATCATTTTATTAATCGATGACAGACCCTCCAATAGTTTTTGTTGTCTTGAGCATATGGAACAGACTTCTTTTCTTGTTGCTTGTGCCCCAAAGGGCAAAATGAAGTGGCTCAACAATTTCCAGATTCTGGACACTGCCATAAAACTCCACTGTTAAGTACCAAAGAATTACAAAGGAAATATTGCTTTTTCTATACCTACTAAAATTATTAGAAATTTGATTTTTTATATATATATATAAGAGGAGTAGCAACTGAAAACTTCCTGAAAAGGAAGGAGGGGTACCTAGTGGCATCGATATTCATGTGGTCAAATGATCCATTAAAAGTTACCTGACAAAGAGAGAATTCAATGAGTAAAGTAAAGGTTACTCTTCTATAATTGGTACATAGATTATAAAGCACATACCAATAGCGAGTGGTTTGTANTCATAATACTTATAGAAGTTTATAAATTTTGAGCAGATAGTTGCTATTTAATCATTTTGGCCATGAGACCTTGTGCAATAAACAAATGCAGCTTAAGCTAGCAGTAGCTTAATGCCTAAGGTTCTGAACTTTGATAAGAACAGATTTTGACAATGATATTGGTAGTAAGACAGAATTGCATGGTAGCTCACCAAAAGTAATGTTACTATTTTCTACACCATGTGCATGTGGTTCATATCGTATCTTCCAGTCCTGCTCTCCCTCCAAAGAGCACCAAAAAATTGTAAAAAAAAAATGACTGAACCAAAGCAAAACACCACCTTTTTCAATTGCAATGCAAGTTCAATCACATGACTACAGAATAATTATAATGTGTCATTCAAACACATGTATATCGTTGCCAAAGTTGATGTTGCACAATAATACATTGAAGCATCACATCTCAACAATATGTTTCTTCCCCCTGGTAGATACAAAAAACATATTGCATGTTGCAGATCTGAAGAAACAAATACATTTTGCATCTAACAAAGAAATTCAAGGATAACTGAGAATGGTTTAGGAATAGTAAATGTCTGCTTAGATAGACAGCTCCACTAGAAAATCCAAATGTGAAACTAACCAGACAGTCTAGACGAGTGTTGATAGTTTCGATATCCTTTAAAGGCTGTAAAAGATTGGCACGAAGTAGTCTAGTCCTGGAAAAGAAATCCCAAAGAACACCACATTATTAAATTTTAATGAGGAGTGTTTTAAAAAAGGCAGGAAAAAATTTCAGCTGCTACATTGCTACTTGGAGAATCTCAACTTCTTACATACTAAAGCATGCACAACATTCTCTTGTGTGGAATAATCCTTGACCAATATTCATGCAGTAAGTGCTGAAATTATAATTATAGGAAAATATTTTTTTCTTGAAAAAAAGTTGGAAGCAGTTGACAATATAACATGCTGCATGATCATTTTATTAATCGATGACAGACCCTCCAATAGTTTTTGTTGTCTTGAGCATATGGAACAGACTTCTTTTCTTGTTGCTTGTGCCCCAAAGGGCAAAATGAAGTGGCTCAACAATTTCCAGATTCTGGACACTGCCATAAAACTCCACTGTTAAGTACCAAAGAATTACAAAGGAAATTTGAATATTACTTTTTCTATACCTACTAAAATTATTAGAAATTTGATTTTTTATATATATATATAAGAGGAGTAGCAACTGAAAACTTCCTGAAAAGGAAGGAGGGGTACCTAGTGGCATCGATATTCATGTGGTCAAATGATCCATTAAAAGTTACCTGACAAAGAGAGAATTCAATGAGTAAAGTAAAGGTTACTCTTCTATAATTGGTACATAGATTATAAAGCACATACCAATAGCGAGTGGTTTGTAACAATGACCCCTTTCTCTGCTTCTATCCTGTGCATGAAGTTGAAACTTAAGTTTCAGAAAAAGAAGACTTGAGGATTTCATGTACCATAACATGTGCAAATGCGTGTTAATCTTCAAACAAGAAATACACTAGTTTACACCACTTTCTAGTAGCTGTAGAAAGATCCAGTGAACAAGCAATGAAGGAGAAGCAACAAGTTTGCACTTTCATCAGGGATGAACTAGATTGAGAACTAAAACATTATTTTTTGTTAAATATTTAAAAAGATTAAGTTTATACCACTTTATAGTAGCTGCAGCAGCAGCCAGGCAGAGATAATACTGCTTGTAATAGGTATCTAAACCAAGTGCTGAGGGCTCCTTGGCTGCTAAACTTTTAACCAGCACAGCACCCTGGAAGATTAATCACAATGGAAATTCAAGCAAAGAAATACAACTGTCAGCACCCATAACCTAAACACCAGTGAAGCATGAGAAGTATTTAGTGTAACCTTAGTATCATCAAAGCAACCACGAGCCATAACAACCTATATGAATCAACATAACAAATTAAAACATGTTAAATTTCTACTCATATACACAGAAACATAGGCATGCAATTACTTTTGCTCAGACAGAGAGTAGAGCTACAAATTTTAAATATTAAGGGACACCACCTTCCTGACTGAAGCATAAAATCTATCCACCAGTTCTGATACTCCAACCATACCGTCAGGTGCCAGTTTGTTTGGAGAAACGATGATCACCATGGGGTCATAAAAATGCAGCAAAGTTTTTGTATTCTGATATGAGCTACTGGTTTCAATATACTGAGAAAGATGCAGGGTAGCCGACCTCAAGTCAAAAGCAGCCACCCCTACCTGTTCATATTTGTGTTAGTCAGGAACCTTGCACTTCACCAGCAAACTAATTTTAATCGGGAAGATTATTTAAAGACATGGTAAATATTAAAAAGATATTTCAGAGCTGCAAATAGAAAATGATGAAACATATTTATTCATAAACTTCAAAATTTCAAAGAGCACCTTCTAACCTTTTATAAGTTATTAAAATTCGAGCAAAAATAAATGAAGGTTTCTTATAAGCAAGTACTATTAGTGCCACCAAAAGTGGAACAGGTTGCAGTCAGCAAGACACCATGTAGCCTGGTAACTTGGTAATAATACTTAGAAATCAGTATACTAATTGTAATGATAAAGATCTCTTTTCTTTCTAAGTCCTAAGATGATTTTAATTTTAATTTGGTGATAATAATATCGCCACCACAATTTGTGACGGACATGAAGTTATTACCAAGAATATTTTAGCGTTCCAATTGATAGTATGGTTTGATTTTATGTAAAATATTGAATTCAAATTGTCTGGCTTTTCTATAACTAACTGCTACTAGCCCCTAAAAAACTCGTGCACAGATACGATTTGACGGCAACAGAGCTGAAACAATTGAATAACTTCATTTACATATTGAAGTAAAAAATCAAATAACATGCGAAACAACCTCCATCTTCATAAGATCTTTGTCAATTTTGCATCTTCAAATAATCATAAAACACATATGTAAAGAACGAGTCTGTGCTGTTAATCCAAAAATAGCCGTTGAAATTTGAAATTGTCAACTACACTTTTTCTCATTCAGTTACAAACAACATATAATCTCCATTTTTTCTCTCTTTTGCAATTGATGAACCAATTGCTAAAAATTAGAACGTAATTACACTTGAATACTTGATCATCTTCATGAAATCGTCTAGAAGGAGAAGAAGAAAGAAACAGAAATTTTTTAAAAAGAAAGGAGCAAGAATTATAACATAAAACTGATTTTATTTTTTTATTTCAATTTTGAAATTCGGATTAAAAGACGACGGCTACGGACTTATTGTGAGCGAAGGTTCTAGTCATTCCGTATCAAAGAAAAAAGTGATACCAATAATATAATTTCTTCAATTTCAGTAGGTTTTCTCGGGATTCAAACAGAGATTACCTCTTTAGCTCTATTTTCGATAAGACCGGTTATGAAGCTCGATCTCTCTCCTCCTTCGTCTTCCATTTGGCTTTCAAAGTAGAGAACGAGACCAGAAAGAGTGAGGCAAGGCGCGTCGATTCGATACCTGTTTATAACGAGACGTTATATAAATTTTGTATAGACTAGTTTTTCTCAGAGCACAAGTGTGCCCGATGCTCGGTTGAGCAGGATGCGTGTTTGCGGAAAGAGCGCTGGGTATGGCAGAGAGGTGAAAAATGTAGCGGGAACTACGAAGCAATTATAATCATTTTAATTGTTTTTAAATCAATAGATTTTATTTATTTTTCCAAGGCCCAAATACTTTTCTCAACCTAGGTTTGACAAAGTAACAATTTAGTACCTCTAGTCTAGTTTCAGAAATTACTCACGTTCCATCCATGGTTAATCTCCGTCTATCCAAATTTTAGTGTGACTAATTTTGACCATTAAATATCAATTTTATCCTTATAAATTATCATTAAAATAATAAATACATTTTCAACATAATCATTAATCAACCATTATCGTTAGTAACAAAGTTAACAATAAATATCCACTTTGATTAATGGAACGATCAACAAATGATTAAAAAAAATTCAAGTGAAAATTATCAACAAATATTGGAAAAAAAAAAAAAAACAATAAAAAATCATCAATAAACCACACCTTCAATATAGCTTACTTTTACATTAGTAACTTCTCACACCTTTCAACAAAATTAAACAAAATCTTCCTTACAATTTCGGGGTGTTTGTCTGAGCTTATAAAAATTAGCTTATAAGCAACAATTGCTTATAAGCTAAAATTAACTTATAAGCATTTGAAATTTTAAGCAATTACGTGTTTGGTTAAAGTACTTTTAAGTGACTGATAAGTATTTGACGTGTTTGGTAAAATGTGGCTTATAAGTACATTTTATTATAAAATTACTAAAAAATGTACTACATTAAACAATGTCATACTATAGAATTTTAAAATTAAATAAGGATAATATGGTAATATACTTGGTCAAACTAGCTTATAAGCAAAATGCTTATAAACCAAAAAAAAAAAGTACCTCCCCCCAACTTATTTTTTTTAACTTATAAGCTCAACTTATAAGCTCAAAAAAATTATAAACAAACAAGTCAGCTTAATTTTACAGCTTATAAGCAAGTTTGACCAGCTTATAAGCTTAGACAAACACCAACATCAACTCCACTTAAGACTACAAACAAGTGACGAAAAATCTAAAATATCATTTTAGAAACGTAGTATTACTCAATAAACAAAGAGTTCCACTTAAAACAACAAACAAGCACGAAAAAGTTAAAATATCATTTGAGAAGTGTAGTATTATTCAATAAATAAGGAACAGTAGATAACATATAGTAAAATTCGGCTACAGTTAAAAGACCGGTAGGCATGGAATCAATGCTCAAGAAAAGTCCATTGCCCGGCATCATAACCAGCATAAGTGCTTCCACAAATGGTTACTTGATTGCTTAATCAACGCCATGGGATCATCGCATTTATATATGTGCATTTACTAATGATGCAGCAAAACACGAGCCCCAAATGAAGATTGGTTGAAAAAGAAAAGCCATGAATATTTTAAAACAAGCCACCAGTTCACAGGCTCTTTCGTTAGGCAAGACATGTATACAGCAACTTTTATATTTGTGTAATTTAGCAAAAGAGTAAGGTGTACAAGAATCATCAATTCCGCTGTCTTCTTTCAAAACCCATCAACCTTTACAATTACGCTTATCTAAGACTTCATCAATTGTTATAAATCGGCCCTTCTCAATTGAAAGCTGAGCAGCGACTCCTATAGCAACTGAAATCAAGCCATCTTGCAAATCAACTGCTGGAGATTTTACACCTTTAGCTCTGACTGCTGACAAGAAGTTCAGGTGTTCCAAATAGCTAGAACCATGATGGAGACCATCATATCTGAATAATGAAATTTTTATTTAGACTTTAAACAATGCCCAAGTGCATGTCCACAATAAAAAATTAAAACCAATAGAAATTACACCTACTTTACTCGGTCATCTTCAGCTTTTACAGTTTGGACGCCATCTCTCCCCGCCTCTCTTGTACCATAACGCACAATACTCTCAGGAACAAAGGCCTCCCCCTGTCACAAACTCAAAAAGTGAATTAAATGATAATTAGAAAACATATCCTCCTGCATATTTACATCGTTAAATATTGTGAATTGAACAAAAAAAGAGTCTAGAAAAGGAGAGTAGGACTAGAAGAAAGGATTTTACCTTTCCAATGTCACCAACAACAGATATCTCTTGCTCATTCTTGCTCCCTTCAGCAAACATGCAAAGGTCAAGCATTCCTCGAGAACCATTTTCAAACTCAACAATAACATATGCATTGTCAATAATGTCTGGTACCTGGAACATAAAAAAAGGTTGTTAATGGAAAAATATAAGACTGGCATAACAGAGAAGCACAAGAAATAGAATGAAGTTATATCTGAAACCTGATTATCATTCTGTTTTAGAGCTAACCTTCCAGAATAAAAATTATGGAACAGAAGAAGTTTCTTAAGCAAACAACAGAACTAATAAAAAAACTGAGAGTAAATATAAAATTAAACACTTAGTTAGGGTTCAATTAATCAACAGACATTAGACTAAACTGTAAACAAATTGTTGAAGATAGAAGGCAGTATTCTGTTAGTAACTTTTCTTTGACAAAACTAATACAGTTCCTGTTTCCCGCTAGACTAGAATCTGTCCAGAAACACTGACTCATGGCTAAACTAGTATCCCAACTTCTTCAAGCTATACCGACTGTATGGTCTCTTAATCTAACTTCTATCAGTACCAAGTTACCTTTCCATCATATATCTCATCTTTGTGGTTGACATCTATAGCCCCAGAAGCCATTACACGTACAGGATTCGAATCTGTAAAGAGCCTCATTAGATCAAAGAAGTGGCAGCACTTCTCCACCAGAGTACCCCCTGAGTTAATATTGAAACGATTCCAATTGTTGACCTGGAACAAGCATGAGTCAATGAGACAAAAGGCTAACAAAGTAAAGAACATAAATTCGAGTAAAAGTTACCTTAACTAAGAAAGGAAACCTATGTTCTCTGATTGCCACCATCTTCACCTGTCCAATAGACCCACCCTTAACAATTTGTATCAGTTTAGCAACAGGTGGCATGTATCTGTATTCCAGTCCAACATGTACCAGTGTATCCGGCCTTTTCCTCGCAGCATCTACAACCTAATCTCATGATAAACTAAAATTGCTAGATAAAAAACTCAGGATGAGATAGTGAGAATATATGTGCAGTAAATAAAATCCCACTACCACATTGATAAAGCAAATTATCAGCATAACAAAAATTAATAATTCCTTCCTACTTTTTTATCCATTTTATATCGAATATGTCATTTCAAGTGGTACATTCAATGAAGTGTTTGCAGTTGCGTAAAAGTGATACAGAGTGAACATTGATTTTGTCAAATCATAATTTTTTTTTTTTTTTATGAGAATAATTAGATTTAAAGGATTGCTTCCATAAAAATTTGCAGACAAAAACCACTATAGTCTGTTGCAGCAAAAGAAAGGAAATCAGCATTCATAATCCACACTTCTTCAAATTGATATAAAGCAGAGTCCTTAATATCTACACAAAGCCCACATATCAAACAATAAGGTAGTAGAACAATTCTTAAAATGTATAACATACTATTGATACAGTCAAACACAATGCTGCCTGTTTAACAACATGAAAACATTACTGATATTACTTTACGACCCACCAACTCAAATGGACCCTAAAGCTATAGAGAGATAAAAATCAACACCACTCATATTCAACTCAAAATGAATGACAAGACACACCTCCTTATGCACCACATAACTTTTCCAAAGCATTTGCTATATTTCACCTTAAGACCTTGTTTCATTGTCCATAACTTTTTCACCACATTATATTATTTCCATAATTCCCAAAGCACAAATAAACATGATTATGAAAATGCAATACTCTAAAAACATAGAATTTAGTGTAAAAGAAAGAAAGCTTCTTCTAAGGTTCGTACATGAAAGGCGGCTCTATGCACCATACATGAAATTTTTTTTATTTCCATTTAGATGCTCAATTTTGACATAAAATTTTAAACTGAATGAAATCAATATATTTTCTTCTGAAAATTTGTATTGGGACACCTACGAAATTACAACTCCACACTATAATACATGCTATCAAACACAGTACTAATAGAGATAATGATATACCTTTTGGCAGTCCACAACTGTGGTGCACAACGGCTTCTCCACTAGTACATGATGGGGCTTTGGGTGGTTGATAATGTCCATTAGAATTTGGAAATGAGTCATGTTTGGAGTTGATACAACCACAACATCGCAAAGCCCACTGTCCAGCAGCTCTTGATGCCCTGAATAAACCTTTATAAAGCCAGACACAGTTTCAAAATCCATTATAGTAACAATCTAAATTTTGCTTTAATCATAAATTATTCACAAAACTTGCCTAAACTATACCATTGAGAATGTAACATTGTTTATGGGTTCATTCATCATTTCTCACGATAATGGTCGATTATTAATTAGAATAGTTGATTAAAAGAATTTACACAAACACTAATAACGTACCTTGATAGGCCAGTTAAACGAGTGTGCTAATTCTTGGGCGAGTTGTTGAGAGGGAAGATGAGGGTCAGCTATGCAAACAACAGCTACACCTTCGCTGCGAAGATGATGGAGATTGATGAGATGCTCTCTTCCCATCATTCCTACACCTACGATCCCGTACTTCACTGTATCTTTAGCCTCCATGATTTCTTTTCTTATCCTCAAGTCTCAAAGTCCACTGGATCACCCTCACGCCTGTCAAGTCTCAGGTCCACTAATAAAACAATTTCACTCTCAAATACTATTCGATCACCCTTTTGTAATTTATTTATTTCGCTCATGTCGGCTGTGACACTTTCCACCTTGTATTTTTCTGGCGTGGGTGGCTTCGGTAGTTTAGTTGGGTGGACTATCATACGGCGCTAGTGCCATTGGTCGTTGCGTGTAATTTGAAATAATAGACGGTTAGCATGGTCATATTTATTAATGTTAGGGAGTTAAAATTCCGTCCGAGCCTTTTTCTGATCCCAACGTTTTAGAAAATGACAGTTTAGTCCCAAGAGCTAAATTTATTTATTCAGAGTTGGAGAGGTAATTGATGAAGATGTGCTTCATGCCCGGGTTCCTTTTGTTGCTTGCAGACAGCAGTGTTTTGCTGGAATTGATGGTTTTCGAGATATTGCACGAAGATCATTTTGTGATGAGAGTGAAGGTTTTTCTGCAAGCTATGTAGTTCAACATTGGTCTCTATCATATGGTCGTCCTCAGAATCTAGTAGCTCTTGGGACTAAACTGTTATTTTCTGAAAAGTTGGGATCAGAAAAACGGCAAAGGTCAAAGGACGAAATTTTAACCCCCTAACATTCATAAACATTACCATGCCAACCGTCTATTATTTCAAATTACACGCAACTACCAATGGCACTAGCGCCATATGATAGTCCACTCAACTAGACAGCTACCAAAGCCACCCACGCCAGAAAAATACAAGGTGGAAAGTAATGTTGGAAAAGTAACCCGCCCGACCCGACACGGCCCGTAGCGGGTTATTGATTTTGGCGGGCCGGTCCTAACTCGCCCGCCAACAAAGGCAGGCCAGGTTAGGCCCGCCATTTTAGGCCCGCCATTTTTTGGGGATTGGTTGGCCCAGCCCGGCCCACCAACCCTAACCCACCGGGTTAGGCTGCGGGTCGGGCCGAGTTAGCCCCCTTTTTTGATTTTTTATTTTGTTTTGTTTTGTTTAGTTAACTTTTCAAATGAATAATTAACAATTTATAAATGAATAAATGTAATTGTTTTTAGTTAACTTTTCAAATATCAATAATTCAATTAAATTAATTTATTTTTATTTTTTTTGTTAACATTTCAAATATTAATACAATTTTAATACAATAAAATTGTAATATAAGAAAAATTAGATTTATTCATTTATCAAAAAATAAAATAAGAAATTACAACAATTATTGCCTCGTTAAAAACCTCACCAAGAAAAACCCAATAGACAAAACTTGTAAAGAAAAAGAATGCAATAATTGACAATTAATTTACAGTTACAATTCAAAACACTAATTTGGGGGTGATTGACTGATCTCCCGCATCCATATCATCTACATTACAAAATTGAAATGATTCTATTAAGTATCGTCGACAACCTCGTATTGACTTTGATAGCGCGACCGTTCCCAATCTCGAGACATGTGAGGACTTTAATCATTTTGGAGAAAGTTTAGCCTCCTTTCTTTAAAATTCTTCCACTTACACTAAATGTTTATTCGATGAGACGGTTGAGACGGGAACAGCGAAAACATCCAAGGCAAGTATTGATAATACCGGAAAAATACATTTTCTGGCTTTCCAATATTCTAAGACATCAAAGTTGACTCTCTGTTGTGGATCTGCTGGTAACATTTCAGGTTGCCAAATATTGTTGAAGCTCATTACTCTGTGACTGCATGGAAGACAGTATATTAGTTGTTGTTGTTGGTGGTGGTGCTTCTGAAGAGGAGGTTGTGCTTCGGATTTGGGTCCTCTTCGGCCTTTCAGTGCACTCCAGAGTAGAAGTCTTCATTTGTTTCTTCTGATGCAACTTCCCTGGATATTTCGTCTCTTTGCAGGTTCCTATACCTGTTTTTATATTGGAATATACTCTTGCAAGACAATTTTTTACCTCTCCTATTGATTGGCATATTTTTCGGTTTGTAAATTTTCACTTAAATTGTTTAAACCATTTTCTAAATCTGCTAATTTAATTCTAGGATCAAATATAGCACCTAAACAATAAAGAAATGAATGGGTTCCTAATATTTAAAAAAAAAAATTCAATTGCCTTTATTGGTTCCTTTAAAATTTCATTGTTTTTGTTTTTTGTAAATAACTCTGAAATTTTTATAATTGTATGTATACCAATGGAATAGTAGATAATACACACCAGAAAGCTGTAAGTGGATTAGTAAAAAATTTTAAGAAAAGAATGAAATATTTTAGCTATATGTCAATCATTTTCTACCAAATAATGAGGACCTCTATTATTTGCTACAAAATAACTAATTAAATTTGCATAAGGCAAACATGAATCAAGCATTAAATAAGTATTATTCCATCTAATAGGCATGTCTAATGGAAAGTTCTAGGAGACATATTTGATTTTATACAAACATCTTGAAATTCAGCATTTCTTTTATTACTACCAGTAATCCAATTAAACAATCCAAATTCTATCATATTTTCTTTAATTTTTCATACCACTTTTCACAATTAATTAATAATGTGACATGCACAACGTTGTTGAAAAAACTTCAAATTGTTAAAAAAGGATAATTACTTTGAAAAAATATATAGTTATAGTATTAGCACTTGCATTATCTAAAGTTAAACTTATTATTTTATTAACAATATCTAATCTTCTAAAACTTCAACATTATTATAAATTTGTTGACCACTATGACACATCATTAATCTAAATTCTAATAAGATTTATTTAATTTATATTCGTTATCAAAATAATGACTAGTCACACAAATATAATCTTGTTTATCCTCATTCTATATATCGGCAGTTAGAGTCACACTAACATGACAACATGTATTTATTTTTTAATTCTAGTTCATTTTTCTAAACAATTTTATTAAATCATTTCTAGTTGCAATTTTAGAATAACTTTAAATCTTGGAAAAATGATTTTTAATAATCTTTCAAAATATTTATCTTCAACCATATTAAATGTTGATCAGTTGCAGCAATATATAAAGCTAATTGTTCCCTATATACATCAAAATTATAACGTCAATAGTACTCATATTAGTTATTTGAGTTTATATTGGTTTCTCTTTTCCATGTTGGCAATATGTTTATTAGCATGCCTTTTAAAGTACTTTACCATTACCTGAATCAACTTTATAACATTTCCACAATACTTGCATCTTGCTTCTACACTTGAACTCCATTTTCTGCCTTGTAAAACTTATCGAAATGCGCCCAAATGTCTATGTGTGTCGTCGTCGCTTTCGACAGCAGTTGATGAACCCGCTTCACTTGAGATGAAGTTGTACGAGGACGACTTCTAGGACCACCAGGAGCTGTAGGTGTAGCAGCATGGGAGGAATCAGGGGCATATTTGAGATGTATCGATTCTGAGACTAGAAAAACGGGACTATTTGAATCTCCTCCTACATTCATGTTAGTAAATTCAGTGGGACTAGGACTAGTGTAACGCCCACATGGAGGTACGTAATTTAATTTATGTTTTTATGCCTTTAGTTGATTTTTGCTAAGTTATTTTAGGAAAATGTGAAGAAAACGCCTTAAACTTGCATTAAGGTAAAATGGTCTTTTCACTCAAAATTAGTTGAAATGTGGGGAGTGAAAAGAGATAGAATTTCATGAGAATGCATAAAAATTAGGGCATTATGGTAATTGACTAAGGACATAGATGAAATTTTAAAGAAAGTACAAGGCAAATAGGAAATTATATATAATTTTTGTTATATCAAATTGAGACGAAACCCTAGCCTCTTACCCATATGCCCGCCACTTTCACCTCCATATTCTCTCAAATTCTTCAATTCTTCTTAAAGGAAATTCAAAGGTTTTGGGTTTTTTGAGTGGATTTTCAATCTTAAGCTTCTATAGGTAAGATCTTTGCACTAAGAAGTGAATTTAGTTTTTAAAGTGTTGATTTTGATGGTTTATGCTCATAGATTTAAGAGGAAGAGAGTTTGATCAAAAGAGATTCTTCAAGGGTTGAATTTGCTCATATCAAAGGTAAGTAATCCTACCCTAAGTGTGATTTAAGTTATTGTTGTGTAGAGAATTTTCTTTGTGCATATATGTGTTATATGTGGAATTGTTGATGGATTTGGTGTTGAATAATATTAGAACCTATCCTGAGATTTGGGTTGGTGTATGTGAACTTGATGAATGTTTGGTTTGAGATTTGGAAGAGTTGAAGTGTGTATTTTGGGCAGATTTGGAGTTAATTATGAGGGATTTTATTCCAAATTTTTGGTGGCCTAAATAGAGATAAAGTGTAGCCAAATTATTGTTGATTTGTGCACATGATTATTTGATGAAATGCCAGGAGAAGTGCATGTATGAGTATGATTATGTGTTTACCTTGGGATTGTGTTTGTAGATGGTAGAGAATGACATGTTTGCATTCCATAATGCATAATTGCATTTAAATATGTAATTTAGAAAGAATTATAAGCCATGAAACCATCTACATGCATATATTTCATAAGAGCATGAAAAAGCCCTAAAATGTGTTAAAGAGAAAATAGAAATAAATGAATATTAAAGGTATTCAAATCTGAAATTTTACCTAAAGAAGTGTAAAAGATAAAAAGGAGAGAAAGTTTGTTGCGATGGGGAGCCCGTGAGTGACATATTCTCACATGCACGCCGCCTTTAGTGAGCGGCCTCAAAATTCAGAAAAAAAAAGAATTGTACAGTCTGTTAGAAGTGCATGTGGATGGACTGTACCAAGAATTAGAGAATTCACTCACACAGCCAGACTCCAAATCCATGCCTAACCAAGTCCGATCGCAAGAATAGAAAAAAGAAAGAAAGATAGAAAAGAAAGAAGAACGAAAAAAGAAAGGATAAGAAAGAAAGAAAGAAAGAAAGAAAAAGAAAACAAAATAAGAAAATAAAAAGAAAATGCATAATTTATGCATTTGTGCATTTGCATCATGAATATGCATATACCATGCTCATTATCATGAGTAGTGAAATTTAGAAAACAAGAGAAAAACAAAGAGCAAATAAGAAAGAATGAGAAAGAACAGAGAGAGAACAAGAGAGAACAGGGAAAGAATAAGAATAATCGGGAATGTGATGTAAGAAGAAAATTCGAATTTTAAGCAACAGAGAGAGAAGGTTAGCATAGCGGGTTTACTTACTGAGCAATTAGTGCTCACTTCGTTGTTTTTTAATGTTTTGCAAGTAATAGGTGAGTTGCAGTCGCACGGAACATCGCGCAGTGGACGGGTTGGGCTACACTGTCACGTTGCTATTTTGAGTATATTTTGTAAATATTTGTATATAAAGAAAAATTAAATACGGCCCATACTTTGTTACTTTGTATATATATGTATTTTCTTATATATATTGTTAATGAGTTTTTTAATTATTTTACGAGTATACTAGCTAGAAAGAAGCATTACACTAGGATAGTAGTTTCCTTCATCATTGAATTGATGGAGAGAAATATCTATCTATTTGTATTTGAAAAAAAAATTGATGCAGAAGAAATAAAAAATTAAAGAAGGAGAATTGGAATATGGAAAATTGGAAATATAATTGAAAATTGCAAAAAACTAATAAAATTAAATAGAGCAAATTGATAACAAAGAGATTAAGAGAATAACTGAGAGATTTCAATAGAGATTAAAGATTAGAGAAAATGAGAGAATGAGAGAATTTGAGTTGTAAGAAAATATGAGAGTTTATGGTCAATTTATAGAAGAAAAAAAAGGGGGAAAAGAAATGACGAAAAGACCTCTTTAATTGCTATAAAGACTTATTTCAAGGGTAAAGGGGAATTCGAAAAAAATAATTTTGTTTTTTTTTTTTTTTTTCGGCCAACTCGACAGGTTGGCGATCCTTTCTCCGAAAGGACAAAATAGCAACCGGTGGATCACCGTTTGCCATATATCAACCCAGCCCGCCCGGGGTTGCATGCTGTTTGGGTTCAACCGGCCCGTCTTATTGGCGTCCGGTTGAACCCTCTTTAATGTAGGCTGGGTTAGGGTTGACCGCCTAACCCCGGCCTTTTATTCCACCACTAGTGGAAAGTGTCACAGCGGACATGAACGAAATAATAAAATTACAAAGGTTGATCGAGTAGAATTTGAGAGTGAAATTGTTTTATTAGTGGCCTGAGACTTGACAGACGTGAGGTGATCCAGGACTTTGAGACTGAGGATAGAAAAGAAATCATGGAGGCTAAAGATACAATAGGAAGGATAGGAAGACAGTATCTCATCAATCTCCATCGTTTTCCGCAGCGAGGTGTAGCTGTTGTTTGCATAATTGACCCTCATTTCCCTCTCAACAACTCGCCCAAGAATTAGCATACTCATTTAACTAGCCTGTCACGGTATGGCATTAGTGTTTGTGTCAATGCTTTGGAATTTTAAATGGGATGGAACTTTAATATGTCATTAATAGCAGGGGTATTTTAAATACTTTTTTAAGAAGCAGATGGTTAATATCAAAAATGCTAGGGACACCGGATTTTTGTACCAAAATTTATACCGCCTATGTGTTCCTTGATTTATACCAGTAAACCAGACACGTTTCACTTTTATTTTTATTTTTTTTAGTGAACGCCGTTCATCAAATATGGACGGCTGTTCACTTTACATGGACCCCGCCCTATTATATGGACGGGGGTCCATTTACTACGGACGGACGTCCCTATTTAAAGGATACTCGTCCATGAATAAAAATTCTTATAAAAATTAGAGACGGTCGTTCATAGGTTATGGACGGCTATCCCTAATATTGGACGGCGTTCATATTTTATGGACGCCCGTCCATTAACAATTGTTTTTAAAACATAAAAAATTTAGAGACGACCGTTCATCAGTTATAGAAGGTCGTCCCTTTATTTTAGACGAGCGCCCGTAAATAAGGGACACCCGTCCTTAATCTAAATATGAAAATAAAAATAAAAACTTTGGGATGTTCGTTCACAAATTATGGACGGACGTTCCTTATATTTGGATGTGTGTCCATAAGGAATGGACGTCCATCCCTTATCGTGGTTTATACATTTGCCAGGGCTACCCAGTTGCTCCTATTTCTTATTAATTTTTGTTGGTCGTTGTTATTAGTGAAATTTAATTTGTAAGTCAATGCCAAACAGTACATTCTGCTTAATTTGACCTCTGAAAATAAGTTTTGAATTTTCATTTATTTTGAAACACTTTTATTCTGCCAGAGAACTCTGTATCTAGACACTGGCCGTCCAAAGTGTTTCTTTTTTTCTTTAAAAGGCAAAATAATGGACGAGCGATCGTCCAAAGTAAGGGACAACCGTCCATAATTTGTGGATAGGCATTCTCAGTTTTTTTTTTTGTTTTAAAACTAAAATAATAAGACGGTGTCCATTCCTTACGGACGTCCTTCCAAACGAAAGGGACGGCCGTCCACAATTTATGGACGCATCCCCAAATTTTTTTTTTTTTAATTTTCATATTTGGATTAAGGCAGGCGTCCCTTATTTACGGGCACCCTCCAAAATGAAGGGATAGCCGTCCATCCTATGAACGACCGTCTCTAATTTTATAAAAAAAATTTATTCTATTTTACTTAAATGGGGACAACCGTCCGTAGTAAATGGACCCCTGTCCATATAAATGGCGGGGGTCCATGTAAGTGAACGATCTTCCATATTTGATGGACGGCCGTTCACTAGAAAAATTTAATAACGAGTCTAGATTGTAGGTGTGATCAGCGGACACGTAGGCTGGTATACTTTTTCGGTGTAAAAATGCTGTGTGTCTATAGCTTTATTGTTTTAATATTAATCAATCTTTAAGGGTGTAAATAAAATAAACTCATTATAAATATCCCAAATTTTTTTTTATAAAAATACAATAATAGGAAAATCTTCCCCATACTCATATTTTTTTTTAGTGTAAGAAGAAAATTGTCTCTAATTTGTAATTTTTTAAGTGTATGTGAAAAATGGATGAATACCCAAATCTTAATTAGTTCACTAAATTTACTTAAAATTTGGTTTTCAACAACAAATCATAATCTTAGCTACTAATCAATATCCATTCTAATCTAACAAAAAATTCATTCAACAACAATCGTATTGAACCTACTGATCAACATCAAATCTTAAACCTAACCTAGGAATTTAAGTTTTCAACATAATGAAATGAAAGGTTTACTTGTTTAGGGGCTAATTGTCAATGATTGATATAACTTGATTAATATAGAGAGGATTTCACTGAATTATTTTTGCATTAGAAAGCCTTAAATGTCGTCATTTGAAAATATTCCCTCAAATTTTTCACAGTAAAAATTAGCTAAACTTTACAGTAGAGCGGGTTATTTACAGTTTATCCTTAAGATTTGACGTAAATTTATATACCTTCACTACCATGGGATACAAACAATTTATCCAGTCAAGTGAAATTTTTCAATAAAAAGTCTAGGACTCCTATTGTCTTATACACATGTTATTGGAAATGAATAAAATATTAAAAAAAAAAAAGTATATTTTACACCTAAAAAATAAATCAAATTTTCGTAAGAGTAGTAGTTGTTATCTAAATATACTATAATATGAACCAGTTTTAGCACATTACTTTTTTTATATTTTTTTTTTCTTCAGTTCTAACAACATGTAAATGAGACAACAGTGGCAATATAGTCTTTTTATTGAAAAGTCTCATTTGATTGGGCTAAACTATTTGTATCTAATAGTACTGGAGGTAAGTGATATATTCCAAACCTTAAGGATAAAGGGGAAATAACCCTAATAAAGGATATGCTAAGGAAGTAAATGATAATTTCTAACTATATATAAAGAGTTTTATTAATATTAGAATAAATATCAAGGAAGTTAAAAAATTACCCACTGTCTGTTTGACTTTTTGAAACTCCATTCTATTATCTTATTTAAAGTAAATAGTAAAAAACATATTTGTTTTAATATTAACGGAATTCAATTCAAAATCCAATCATATTCTATTCAACTTAAAATATTTAACAATTACTTTCATAATAAAATTTTATAAATTAACAAAAATACATCCACCCACCCAAGCCACTGTAGACCGCCAGCAACCACCATCGATCGTTGACGTCAGAATGACGCACAATCGATCGGATTTGGCCGATTGTGCATTGATCCCAACCAGATCTACGACCAGATCTATCTGGTCGTTGACGACGGCTAGATTTTGGCAATTAACGAAGGCCATAAATCTGGCCTTCAAAGACGATTAGATTTTGGCCATAAATCTGGTCGTTTTTCACCAAATACATGGTAAATTTGGCCGAAAAATGCTAGATCGATGCACGACTAGTCAGATCCAACCGATCGTGTACCATTTCAATGACTGTTAGCCACTGTCTGACAGTAGTGGCTGACTGCAAGCAATTGGTTAGGTGGATAAAAATATTTTTGTTAATTTATAAACTTTTATTATGGAGAATGTTTAGCTAAATTAACATATATATAGGAGGTTAAAATTAGTCTAAATATTTTTTAAAAATATTTTCAAAAAATGTACCAAAAACACATTCTCATTATCCTATGTTACTTGATATAATCTTATCTCATCATTTTCAGACACTTTCCTTTTATTTTTTTTATTTATTTATTTTTTTTTTTTTAAGCGTGGTTGAACAATAAACGACATGTCGTCCAAATGTAGGAATTATCTACTTCTTCCGCCTCTTCCGGTTCTGGTGTGGGAATGAGAGACAAAAACGGTGGTGCGTTGCCGCTCTCCCTTTGAACTTCAGCTAGTGATCTAGGTTTTAAAGCGGAAACGCGCGTCTGATTGCAGACACACAAAAGTGACAAAACGACAGCCTGTCTCTCCATTTTAAACAGTCCTTCGCAATTCATCGCACACACAATCTATCTATCACTCAAAAATTAGAGAAGCACTATAAGCAAAAACCCTAGCTAAAGAGCGTCTTTGCAACTAAAGCCACCAAACGAAAATGAAATTTCGGTTTCACAATAAAGTCCCTATTTTCCCTCACCATTTATGGCATTACGAGCAGCATCACTGCCGTCAATTTTCTCCTTCATTTGTGAAGAAGCTCTTTACAACGTCTCAAGCCCGTGCGTCTTCAAGTGGTGGCACAAACAATGGTCAAGGTCATTATTATACTTCTTTCATGTTAGCTGTTTGTTTGTTTGATGACTATGCTGGTCCTTTGTATGCTTGTGGTTGAATTTGACAAGAAACATTGTTGTGCAGGCAATATTTTCCTGGTACCTGGTGCCACGGTTGCTACTTTACTTATGCTTGGTGCTCTTCACGCTCGCAGGCTCTATGATGACAAGAAGGTATATATTAGTTTTGCATTTTCATAAATTGATGATGCTAGCAGTAAGTTGCATACTAATGCAAAGCATTTAGGAGTTTCATTGGTTGTTTCTTTTGTTTTATGTATTCAATTTCCTTGGTGATAGGTTGAAGAGGCACGAGAGAAAGGGGCTGACATTGAATTCAAACCTGACGTAAAAGTAATTTTTCTATCAACATCTACTATGTGTTTTAAGCTTCACATCCTGTGATTTCATTTCTAACTTTTACACAACATTGCCAACTTCAGGCTACATTTCTGAGAATGCTACCTCTTCGTTCAATTTCTAGGTTTTGGGGTTTCCTGACAAGTGTGGTAAGCTGTCTTCACAATGTATAAGCGAAAAAGCTTATAACTCTCTTAGCTATTTATTTACAAGTTATCTTTGGGTCTCTTGATTTCCTAAGCCATATCAGAATTTAAATATTTTATGATTCCAGTATGCCTCATTCATCTTGGATGCACCTGATGATCAAGTATGATTGTTTTATGAGTTTATTTGCTAACATGTTTTCAGGAATTTCCTGTCTGGATGCGTCCATATGTTTATAAAGCATGGGCTCGGGCATTCCATTCAAGTATGATTGTTTACTTCTTATTCTTTTTTCTATTTCTTTTTGTTGATTAATTGATATAGCTATCTCACAAGTGTTCATAGAGGTTTATTCTGTTGTTGAAAGTGGTAGGATACATGTTTGATCATTGTTTCTGTAAATGATATATAGATAAAGGTTTCTTGTTTGCGTTACAGACCTGGAAGAAGCAGCTCTGCCTCTGGATGAATATGCTTCTTTAAGAGAATTCTTTGTTCGTACCCTGAAACAAGGTTCCAGGCCTATTGACCAGGATCCTAATTGTCTGGTAACTAGTAACTAGCACCTTGGTCATCCAATACATATGTGCAGTTTGCTTATTGTTCTACACATTTTTTTATTATGTTTCATGCATTGCTAGGTTAGTCCTGTAGATGGTACTATTCTAAGATTTGGAGAGTTGAAAGGGGTTGGTGCTATGATTGAGCAAGTTAAAGGGTTTTCATATTCCGTTTCTTCTCTTCTTGGTGCTAGCACCTTTCTTCCCACGATAGCTGAAGGTGAAATGCATGAAGAGACTGGTGAACAAGAAAGCATTCTTACAGACAACACTAAGAAGTCATGGTGGAGAATTTCATTAGCTTCTCCCAAAGTCCAGGACAACATGTTAGCACGGTAATTTCAAATCATATTTCAATTTTGTTTTGATAACAATTATTAACTTCATGTGGATAAAGATTCTTGTTTTGGATGATTGAGCAATGAAAAATAATTGTCCAATTCCTTTGTAGCATGGTACTATAAGCAGTACATGATTGATTGCTACATGAGCTGAACATACATGCAGATTTCATTTGTTTTTAAAATCTTTAAATGCAGTCCAATGAAAGGCCTTTATTACTGTGTGATATACTTAAAGCCTGGAGACTACCATCGAATACACTCACCAGTTGATTGGAATGTTCTAGTTCGTCGGCATTTTTCAGGTAACTCTATTCCTTCATGTTTGTTACACCAAGTAGTCTTTGTTGATGGTTCTAATATATAGAAATTGGTACGAGATGGTGGGGTTATTATGGCAGCATATCTGTCTTCAGGAAGTCATTATCGATAATTATTTCTCATATTGAAGGAGGAAAGCCACAAAAAGAGAAAATTGTGTCTTGCAGAAGTATGTGTTTGGTTTGTGACCTTCTGAGTTATCAAAAGAACTTTACTTTTTTGATCTGGGATGCGAGAGTGTAATTATGTTCTCTAATGATATCTGTGCTTTATCTTTTGTGGCTGTTTTATCTGTCCTGTGTTACCTTCTTTTCCCTTAAAATAAGGAAATCTGTACACCCTTTGTTTGCAGATGTTTATAATTTTGTTGTCAAACTTTTTGTTCCCACCGGATATTCCTACAGTCAATTTTTTCCCTTCTAATATTTTATTTTAATTCATTATTTTGCAGGTCGCCTCTTTCCTTTGAACGAACGTGCAACAAGAACAATTAGAAATCTTTATGTGGAGAATGAAAGGGTAATTTTCTTTCTTCAACATATTCATTTTATTATATTTTCTTAAACCAGACATGAAGGTTTGGATCAACCGAGCAGCTTTCAATTCTACTTTATTGGTTTTTGTTTATCTTATTGTTATAGGATTTGTGCTTGTTTTAGCTGTTAAATTTTGAAAATTTCTGCTATGTTATCGTTGAAAGGGGAGATTAGGAAGAACTGAAATCATGTACAAAGTACAGATGAATAGAATTGATAAGATGGGAACAGTTGCATCTCATCTTCACTCTATATATCTTTCAGTCTTGGTTCTAGTTTTCTGCTCTCAGCTGCAGTGGATTGTTTTGTAGTTTAGTATCATTAAATTCCCAGATGCTGATTATCTTTTTATCTCTTGGATATTTTGATATGTTTCTAATTTTCTGTTTTCTTTTTTCTCAAATTGCAAATGAGTTCAGATTGCAAGTTGTGAAATCCCATCTTTCTTGCTAGATATGAATTTTCACCAATTAGATTCGTGATTTTCATGTGTCTAGGTTGTGCTTGAAGGTCTGTGGCAAGAAGGGTATATGGCAATTGCTGCAATTGGAGCAACTAATATTGGATCAATTGAGGTTAGGACCCCTTACCCTGAACCAATGAGCTACTTCTCACAGAAAAGGAATTTGAAAAAACAAAAGCATGCTTGGATCAGCTCACACACACACACACACACACACACACACACACACACGAATACTCTCATTTGAACTCTTTGCTCATACATGTGATATGAACAATTAACAATACTGAACCACTGCGGAATTATTCATCTCCAAAAGTCAGAACTTCTAGGCCCAAGGTCACTGTATGCCACCAAGACAGTACGTGCAAGAGAACAGTAGTGCAATTAGTGATTCTCCTATTTGAGCTTCTATCATTGACTTTTGGTTTAAATAACTATGGCAGCTTTTCATTGAACCAGAATTCAAGACAAACCGGCCAAGAAAGAAGTTATTACACTCAGAGCCTCCAGAACAACGGGTGTATGAACCTGAAGGTGTTGGAATGATGCTTAAGAAAGGAGATGAGGTTAGACATGCACATTGAATGTATCTTTTCAGAATTGTGTGCTTGATGATTTATTTTATTTCTGGAAGTGAAATCTGGTTTTTGGAACAATCTTGGACTGTCAGAGAAGTTTTTCAAAGCACCATTTTAATTTTATAATGGATTTCAACAAATGAGCACACATTAATTGATAGTCTATTTTGATTTTTTTTTTCTTTACTGGATTAAAATATAAATAAACTAATATTTAAAATTTTGTTCTAACTGTGAATCCTTTTTAGTTAATTTTAACTGTGAATTCCAAGATATAAATAAAGTACATCAATCTTTAGCAGAGTTTGATGTATTCTCTTATCATTTATTTTTCATATTGGGAAGAATTAGATACGGTGTATGTCTTCCCAATTAAAAGTTGTTTTTATTAAAATGGAGAAACTGATGTTCATAATTTTTTTGTCCTCCCTGCTTCAACCTATCCAGGTGGCTGCCTTCAACATGGGATCAACGGTCGTGCTTGTCTTCCAAGCCACGACTTTGAAATCACTTGAAAGTAATGATACTTTGTCAGAGTTCAGTTTTAGTATTAAACGTGGAGATAAGATTCGTGTTGGAGAAGCACTGGGGAGGTGGCAAGATTCTTGCAACTGATCATAGTGGTATACAATTGAATATGTGTGCTCTAAATATGATGCTGCTCTGATGGGCATGAGTTTTCTATTAGTAGTAAGGGCGGGAATGATGCTTGTGCCATAGAGCTCTTGGTTGGCTTGATGTTGAACAAAGGAAAAGCTTAACTTGGTAGTCTACCAAATTCTGTTTGGCTTGACTAGGCCTTTAATTGGGTCATAAACTGAGATTATGCCTGGGTTATTGGTTCTAGATATTTTTCAAGAATCTGATTGAGCAGAAATATTCGAATGATGTAATTGATAATAGATGATTTTCATTTTCTTTGATGGCTATTGGCTTCCTTTATAGCCACCCTCACATGATGAGGGTACTTTTGAGTCCTTTTTTATCTTTGCTTTTGTTACTGACGCTGCAAAACAGAGATATCTCTCCACTCCTGTCATTCGAAATCTGGTGATGCTTTTCTACCTAGAATCTGGTATTAGAGAAGGAAATGGCTTGTTGCATGAAATGCAACTTAGAAAGACTGCCAATTTTGAGGACGAGTAACTTGATACAACTGAAAAGTTGTATCACACAACGAATTTAGCTTAACTTTTCATCCATCAGACTACTGGACACTAGTTGCATGCAGGATAATTCGCACCTTAACTTTTGCAATAAACAATTCAATTGATTCCAGCTGTCTTATTGTCTTTGTACCAAAGTTTCGTGATCTTAAAATATTTTCTCCATTAATAGCAATGAGATGGTTCTAGAAGAATTCAAGGGTTCACATCTTCACAGCTTGTAGAAAAAACACTAAAAATTTTCAACCATGGATAAATATAAGATATAAATAAAGTGGAAAAATATATATATTAAAATAATAATAATAATAATAATAATAATAAAAAAATAGCAAATTACTTTTATTACAATTGAATGTGGGTGCATACAAGTCATACCACCCAATTTGATACAAGTTTATTACATATAGCCATGGATTTGTGATGGCTTCAAGTTCAATCGAAATAGAAACGGTTTACGTTTTCTCCTATTGTCCAATTCATTCATATTTTATATCTCTTCATAGCAGAATAATCAATCAAACTTTCTGCAGAAATTCATCAGTCATGCTAAATAACATCAATTCTCATTAATAGACAAATATTCTAATAAAGACATCTTTGAAGGCCTAAAAGTTGGCCAAGGAACAAACATTGACATTTTTAAATATGAACGAATAGCCATCACTGTAAAATAAAAGAGAGATAAGTGATTAGTGAGCAAATACTAACAGGCAAGGGGATCTAGGCATTAGTGAGTCATGTGAGTGAAAAAAGAATCCAAGTGTGTACAATAGTAAACTAGTAATTAAAGTATAACTGTTTGTGTGTATAACATGTATATTAGCGTTGTTAATGTACAAACATTGATACTAGTAGACAAGTAAAGTGTATTAATAAAAAAGTATTTTGTTCAACAAATATAGATCCAATGAAATAAGAAGATAAAATAAAATATAAAACTCCAACCCTCAAATACCCAACTCCAGTGCCTATAAATGATTTGCTACTAAAACTAATGTCATCATGGAAAATATTCAATGCATACGATGCCCAAATTCATTATAAAAATCAACCAGGATTTCCCTTGAATTTGTGAGTTATGTGTAATATGCACTATCTAGGACCCAGCAAACCCTTAAAGTATTCATCTCTACACCCTTCTATCCCTCGCATTGCCACCTTAAAGTATTATGTTCTCCACAACCATTTCAGATTAAGATTCAAACAGCAGGGCAACTTCTTATATTAACGAGAATGATGTTAGGATGTCCTACCATACAACAGCAGAATAACAATACAACATAATGAATATTTTTCTTGCCAGAGAACAAAATATGACTTTATTTTGACGGCAGGAGAATAACTCTGTTTATTTAAACATGTCCCTTATGAATCCATCTTTCATAGGCATTCAAATCAATATCAAGAACATGAATTGGGAATACAATATCCCATTAAATAACTTTAATCCCAGTAATCTTTAGAAAATTCCAGCATCTAATTCAGGTAACAAACACTACACTGCTTGGCTTGATCAGTTCCATGAAGAAAAATCCAACCAATACACAATTCCATAATATAACTAATCCCATCACACTTTTGCACACAGAATGACAAACCACAGACAGACTTGGAAGGAAAAATAAAATAAAGAGCCTCTAATAGCCTATAAGCGGAGGATTTTGTAAGGTAATTTTTACTTTTGACGATAATCACTCAGAAGTTCTCAGCAACAATTGAGGAAAACATTGAAAATTCAAACTCATGTATAAATAGCAAGAAAACCAACTCATGCATTGAAAGAGGTGGGACAAGAATAAAGAGAAGAAGCAAAATCATGAACTCTTTAAGAATGACCAAGAGTTATGGGACAACCCATTATATTGGGACAAAATTACAATAAAAAGAAAATGACAAGCCACAACATATATTCCAGAAAAGAAAGGCAAGTAAACAATAGACATCAATGAAGCAACATGAAAAAAGCCAATGAGAAGAATTGAATCAGACCAGAAGCGTTTCATTTCATTAACCAGTTTGAATCCCAACTAAACAATATAACAGAATGGTGTTTCAATACATGTACATTCATATTTGCAGATCCATCAAGGTCTCCTTTCTCACCATCTTCAGACTTCAAATTCATTGATCATTCTGTAAAAATCTGTCTTCGCAATTTCGCTACTCTACATCAAAACTTTGCCCTGTGACGCCAACCGAAAACCCCATGTTAGTTGGTTTCTATTTACAAAAGAATCATACAAAACATTCCAAATTACCAAAAGAAAAACAATCGAAATCTTTTAAATAATAACTTGGTCCCATCTCAGACAAATTCAGATTCAGACTTCTAGTTCATGGGCATTTCAGAAACTAACACACTTTCACATTACAACACAAAGTCTCAACTAACTTAAATAACTAAAATCCGTGACTTGGTCCTAATCAATCAGCTCATGTGATATTACTTAAGAGAAATTTAGCGATTTAACCGAGATCGAAAATGGGCAAACAAAGAACAAAATATAATACAAAAAAGGCACACCTACGTCTGCTTAGAGTATGAGGAAGTGGAGGGGACCCGCTTGTTACGGAACATCATATAACCGACGGGTAACACAACTCCGATCATCATGATCGCCGCTCCTATTAGATACCTCAACGGACTCGGAGGCTCCACCTCAGATATTCTCCGAAACTGCACCGCACAAGATTATAGCACGATTAGAACTTAAAATTACAGTGAGAGATCTGGATCCGTGAATTCATATGAATTAAAAGAGGAAAACTTACGGGCATTTTTCTTAATTATGTTAGCTGGGGAAGGTAGCGAGAGTAATATTCACTGTTATTCTACTCAACGAAGTAGAGGGTTTGCTCTGTGATTGACGAAGAGGGCTTCCTGGGTTTAGTTTGCCACCAACGGGATCTCGGCCGCTCTCTCTCTTGTTAAATTGATGCGGTAAGTTTAGGGAGGAAATTTAACTCGCGAGAACTCTCAAAGTTTACATTTAAAAAAATAACCTTCAAAATATTTTATAATTTTTTTAAGTTAGAAAAACTGACGTCATACACTTTGGATTCATTAAACATGTAAAACAGGTTAAACTAAAAAGATTTAAACATATGTGGTTAATATTATAATTAACAGAATTTTGTTTACATTTTGAAAAATTAAAAACGACATTTTCTCTTCAAAATCACTTAATTGAGTAATATACCCAAAAAACGACCGACGAAACACCTTCGATTTCTCTATGATTTCTGGCGATAAAAGATCCAATTTTTGACCAATATTCAATCATAAAAATTCATTACACAAAATCATGGCTGATATTCACAAGGAGAAGGAAAACCTAACCCCACTCCAAATCCTAGACTTCGGCGATGATGACTTTTCAAAGGTTGTCGAAGAAGACACTCCGGTGGATCATCCGATGAGTCAAGGTGGTCCAAAGGCAGAGGAGACAATAGCAACACAAGAACAGAAAGAAGAATCAGAAAATGGTTCTGAAGAGGAGGACGCTGACGAGAATTCAGGCAGGGAGGAGGACGCAGATGAAGGAAGGGTACGTTTTTTACTGGTGGTTTTGAATTTGATGGAAAATTTGATAGGTTTGTGCGAATTTAAGGAATATGTAGTTGGTTTTATTGTTACGGTGGTTGTGGCGTTTTGTCGAGCAGTTGGCAGAGATCGGGGGATTGGCTTTGTTTGGGTTCTAGAGGATGGGGGAAGGCAAGGGAGGTCATAGGGAGGTTGGAGGGTTGGGGATGGCAGGAGGTGACGGAATAGGGGTGTTGGCGGGCTGCCTTGCAATATGCAGGGCAACCCTCCAACCGCCCTATTCTGCCACCTTCTGCCATCCTCAGCCATCTCCGTGACTAGAACCTGCCACAACAGCCTCCATAGGGCCTGCATTGGTTTCCCCGATCCTCTCGAAGCCAAAAACACCCTCTCCCCGATGCCCTCGAAGCCCATATCCCCCAAATTGGTAGCCTATTGGTTGTTTTGATTTCTTTTTTTGCTGATATTTAGTTTATATAGATTGCGCAGATTTTTCGAAGCGTAAATTATAAAGACTATGGGTTAGAGGTTGTAAGCGATAAGGTACCGTACTTCCCTGTAAAGGTGATAGTTAGGTTGAGTTGACAAGTTTTTATGAGAATAATGGAGATTTTAAAGGAACAAAAGAAGGGTATGGACCGATTCAAAGAAAGTTGTTTCGGTCATTTTGCGAACATCGGAGAAAATTGGAAAAAGGCGTTTGGGGGTAGGGAGTGCATTATATGTTGCTGTACTCAGTTAAAAGCCAAAAAAAAAAAAATGAAATGTGGTTCATGGTGGATGGGAAGCCACTACGTTTTGGGATGATAGAATATGCCCTAATGACTGACTTAAGATGTGAGACATTTCCAGATGCGGAAGAGCAAGAGAGAATAACGAAAAGTAGGGCAGCCGATAACTTGGCTAAAAAGGTTTTTTTTTTTTTTTTGGAGGGGGGGGGGGGGGGGGGGGGGGGGGTCTTTTTTTTGGGGGGGGGGGGGGGGGGGGGGGGGGGGGGGGGGGGGATGCATCTATTATGGGATGCGATTTAGAGGAGAGGTTAGGAGAAGGTGGGTATACCTCTTCAGAAAGGTTCAAGATGTGTCTGGTTTGGTTCATGCATTCGATCCTAATGGCTTCTGACTCAACAAAAGCCATTAATATGAATTGAGTGAAGTTTGCAATCAACATGTACTTCTTTAATGCTTATCCATGGGGACAAGTATCATTTCAGCTAACCATGGACTCCCTGCATGGAAAAGACATGCCGATAAAGCATCGCCAATCTTTCGAGAAGAATAGACCGAGCATGTACAATTTGTTTGACTTCCCATGGGCAATGCAGGTAAATATTAATAGCTTTTTGTTATATTTTTTGTATTATATGTGTTTTAATTATGATATGGACTGTTTTTTTTTACAATATAGGCTTGAATGTATAAGGTCGTCCCTGTCCTGGCTAAGGCGGGGGGAGGAAGAAGACTTTGGATGAGTAATCGCAATTTCCTAGGATATTGTGGTGGCACATCGAGAAGTGTACCCATTGGGATTACGACAAAATAGACATGGATTTTCAAGTTGCTCAGGTAAGATTAAATGATTAATCTTTTGAATATGCACTTGCTTTTAAATGTGGCTTAAATTTGATTTTTTTTTTCTTATTGCAGGGAGTCGTCTTTCCCTTCCTCACCCCTACTAGGGGTGAAGCGAGAGAAGAGTATGTTACATCGTTCAGAGCATTAGACGATGTAGCAGATAAAGGGATAGACCGCCTAATGCAGGACCTAGAAGGGGTCACGCATGTGAGTGCAGTTGCAAGGCCACTACTTGAGAATGTTGTTGACGCTGAGGATGATGAAGCTCCAATCGGCGAGAGGGATGAGAATGAGGAGGATGAAGAGGTCTGTATGCCTCCACCCAATTGGCAAACCGGTACAATAAGTACCACTTTGTCGAGGCGTCAGGATCGGGAGAATAAGGTGGTTAACCTCATAAATGGTTTGTTTGAGAGTTTTACAACAACCGTTTATGAGAGGTTTGAGAAGATGGAAGAGCGGATGAAAATGGTGGAGGAGAAAGTTGATAAGGTGGCAAAGAAACTCGGTAGGGTGGAGGAGGAAGTTAGTGGGGTATTGAAAGTGGTTGAAGTGCAACCTGAGCATAAAAGAGAGAGTCGAAAGAATAAGCACATAAAATCTCCTTACATGGTAGTAAAGTATGGAAAGAAGAGGAAAACAAAGAAAAAAAATGAGGAAGTCCGTGAAAGTGAAAAATGGAGAAGGGTAAGGAGGAAGGCGGAGGAAGTGGGGAATTGAAAATGAAAGAGGGTGAGGCAAGACACGAAAGAAGTGAAGAAGTGAAAATGGAGGAGGAAGTGTGCAAGTGAAAACGGAGGAGTTAAATGTGATTTGTATAGGCCAATAGATGAGGAAAAGAAAAAACTCATTTATGCTTATTACAATGATTCAGGAAGTGATGGGTGTGTGAAGTGCATAACCGGGGATTATCCTTAGGAGTGGTTTGAAAAGATGTTGACAATGGACAAGTGGCTCGACAACTCAGTCGGTTATTTTTCCTTATTTTTGCTTATATTTTCCATGAGGTATTGTATACTTATCATGTTGTTTTTATTTGATGCAACACATCGATGAGGTATTGACACTTATGGGGCTACAATAAAGAAGTAATGGTGATATTTTGTATCCGCACTGTGCCATCACCGATGTGGCCTTTGGCCAAAGGCTAGTAACTACATATGACACTTTAATGAAAAAGACTAATGGTGGAGGTGCAACAAGGGGAGGCAAGCGAAAAAGATTGGGCACAGATGACCTTAATGGTGCCCTCGATGATTTTCAGTTTGATGAGAGGATGATGCAATATGTATGAGAGGAAAGGCCCAAATATGGCAACAATTGGATAAACGTTAAAAGAGTATACTGCATCATGAACATCAGGGATATGCATTGGATAATCGTTGTTTGGGTACTAGAGGAGGGCTTGTTGCAGATCCTTGATTGCAACCCCAGTATTTGTCGAGAGAGTAGCTAGAAACGGAGTTGCAACCGCTGTGTATATTGTTCCCGCAGCTATTGCGCGATAGCCAGATATTTCAGCACTTGGGTGATGAACTACTGACGGGAAAGTAGCCACTCAAGCGCCTTCTCATCCCGATTAATGACTTGAGATAAATTTTGTATAATACTTACATAATACAATTGTTCTATAAACTGGTTCTAATACTAATGTCTTCCTCCTATTGTAGTGCTCGGGGCATATGCACTAAAATTTTTTGAGTTCGACATGACTAACACCCCAATGGATAGGTTGATGACGAAACAATGAGCAACTTTTGGGAGCACTTGGCTGTTGAGTGCTACCATTGGCATATGGATCTTTTCTGACTAACCAGAACCTAATCCAAGTCATTGTTGATGTTGTCATCAAAAGGTATGGAAGTTGGACTTAGAGTTTTATAGTTTATGCAAAATGCATTTCTTATTGGGTTGTCTTGAATAATTGGATTGTCTTGAATTGGATTAGCTAGTGTTGTTAGGTGTCAAGTTGTTGATACTTGGGTTGTGGTGTTATGTATACTTTGTGGCCAAGGCCAAGGCTAGATAATGTTGGAAGGGGTGTTGTAAAAAAAGACGAAGAGGTTGCCGTTGTTGATGCTGAAGGTGTGCTGAATAATTGTGGAGGATGGGGGAAGTGGTTGAAGAGAATGATGAAGAGGGAGGATGGAGGCTGCTGGTGGTGCTTTTATTTTGGGTGTATATAGGACATTTATTTGTTGTATATAATGTTGTAATTTAATGTAATTGACATATTTCAGATTTGTACAAAAATAATTCAGTATTTCTTTCCCTCTTTTGAGTTTGAGTTTATTTAGTATTCTTGTTAAATGACATTAATGTGTTGATGCAATTAGGTTGTCAAATTCAGGAGAAAAGATGAAATTAATATGTGTTGGTGATTTTAGTTTGTCAAAATTCAGGAGAAAAGCTGGAAAAAATAAGTGTTGCCCATGATCGCTTAGGGGACTATATATATCGTTTAAGCAATCAAGGGTTTTCCATACAGGATCGCTTAAGCAAGATAATAAATCGCTTAAGCAATCGTGCATCTTGGATGATTTTGATTCTGCGTAGGACTTGTTCGCTTAAGCGACCAAGGCTAAAAGCCAAGAATCACTTAAGTGAGAACATAAATCGCTTAAGTGACCGTGCATCTGGTATGATCTTGAATTTGCCTTAGACTTGATTGTTTAAGCGATACTAAATTGCTTAAGCAACCAAGGCTAAAAGTGAAAAATCGCTTAATTGAGAACATAAATCGCTTAAGCAATTGTGTATCTGAGATGAATTTGATTCTGCCTTGGACTTGATCTCTTAAGTGATCCTAAATCACTTAAGCGACCAAGGCTAAAAGTGATGAATCGCACAAGCGATACATCAATCGCTTAAGTGATCATGGATTTAGGATGATCTTGATTCTGCCTTGAACTTGATTGCTTAAGCGATCCTAAATCGCTTAAGTGACTAAGACTAAAAGTGAAGAATCGCTTAAACGACAAATAAATCACTTAAGCGATTGTGCATCTGGGATGATCTTGATTCTACCTCGGACTTGATTGCTTAAGCGACCAAGGCTAAAAGTGAAGAATCGCTTAAGCGATACGTAAATCACTTAAGCGATCGTGCATTTGGGATGATCTTAATTTTGCCTTGGACTTGATCGCTTAAGCGACCAAGGCTAAAAGTGAAGAATCGTTTAAGAGACAAATAAATCGCTTAAGCGATCGTGCATCTGGGATGATCTTGATTCTGCCTTGGACTTGATCGAAAAATTGCTTAAGCAACTAAGTGTAAAAGCGAAGAATCACTTATGCGATCATGCGCCTGGGTTGACTTGATTCTGCCTTGGACATGATCGTTTAAATGATCATGCATCGCTTAGGTGACCAAGGGTAAAAGTGAAGAGTCGCTTAAGAGATCTTGATTCTGGCTTGTATGTGATCACTTAAGCAATTGTGAATCGCTTAAGTGAAACCATACGACGCTTAAGCGATCAAGCCTAATTTACTTTGGTACTTTAAAAATATTAAAATTTGTGTTATATAGAATCATTTTATATTTTCATATTTATTTTCCATGTTTATCTACACACGTAAATAAATTAGTTTAATTAAAATATAATGTTTTAAAAAAATCGATTAAGTGATATAAATAATCAAATCAGTTAACATAAGATAGATAGTGGTCCACTGAACTAATTATATAGTCATAATTCAAGCTTATTTCAATCTACTCCCCCCACATCGTGCAAGATTTGACTGCATTTTGGTTAGAAAGAAAAAAGCACAATAATCATTCTGAAATACACCATCCATATTTGTGAAACACAGTCCGTTTCCACTAATGTGTCACACTAGTGCGCTATGACATATCCATATATCATACAGTTGTAACCTTAATATGTGTTGATGGAATTAGGTTGCAAATAATCCTTCTTGATTGGCCTTAATATGTGTTAATAATCGATGTCGCTTAATATTAAAGTTATTAATCATGTGATGTTGTGAACATCCGAAGTTCACATTGACGTCACTTAATATGGGGTTGACAACCTATTCTAGAAAAAAAAGGGATCGCTTAAGCGATCTAGTGTTTATAAGCCTTCGTCGCTTAAGCGATAATACAAATCGCTTAAGTGATCTTGTTAAAGGCATAATAAAAATCATTCAAATATACTGGATTGCTTAAGCGATTTTAGATCTTGCTCAAGCGATCTAGTATATTTACCATTAGTCGCTTAAAGATGCATAGTCGCTTAAGCAAGTAGAAGCCAAAATCAAGATCACTTAAGCAATTCTTCACTTTTACCCTTGGTCGCTTAAGCGATCAAGTTTAAGGCAGAGTCAAATCACCACAAGTGCACAATCGCTTAAGCGATTTAAGATCTCGCTTAAGCGATGCTTCGCTTTTACCCATAGTCACTTAAGCGATTAAGTGATCAAGTCCAAGGTAGAATCAAGATTATCCAGACGCATGATCGCTTAAGCGATTTATGTATCACTTAAGGATTCTTCACTTTTAGCCTTGGTCGCTTAAGCGATTAAGTGCAAGGCAGAATCAAAATCATCATAGATGCACGATCGCTTAAGCGATTTATGTTCTTGCTTAAGCAATTCTTCACTTTTAGCCTTGGTCGCTTAAGCGATTTAGTATCGCTTAAGCGATCAAGTCTAAGGCAGATTCAAAATCATCCCAGATGTACGATCGCTTAAGCGATTTATGGTCTTGCTTAAGCGATATATATAGTCGCCTAAACGATCATGAGCAACACTTAATTTTTTCTATCTTTTCTCTTGAATTTTGACAAACTAAAATCACCAACACGTATTAATTCCATCTTTTCTCTTGAATTTGACAACCTAATTGTATCAACACATTAAGGCCATTTAACAAGAATACTAAATAAACTCAAACTCAAAAAAAGAAAAGAAATACTGAATTGCTTTTGTACAAATCTGAAATGTGTCAATTACATTAAATTATAACATTATATACAACAAATAAATGTCCTATATACACCCAAAATAAAAGCACCACCGGCAACCTCCATCCTCTTGCTTCATCATTCTCTTCAGCCACTTCCCCATCCTCCATAATTATTCAACACACCTTCAGCATCAGTAGCAGCCTCTTCGTCTTCTTCTAGAGCATCCCTTCCAACATTATCCAACCTTGACCTTAGCCACAAAGCATACATAACACAACCAAAGTATCAGCAGCCTCACGCCTAACAACACCAACTGATCCAATTCAAGACAATCCAATTATTTAAGATAACCTAATAAGAAAAACATTTCACATAAACTACAGAACTCTAAGTCCAACTTCCATACTTGATCTTATCTGCGGATCTTACGATAGGTTGCTTGCTTTCTTGCATTTGAGTGATTCGAACCTAATTTTCTGGATCTGCATGTGATCGATTCTGGCAACTGCTTCTCTTGTGGCCAGGTTGCTTGCAAATAGAGCACTTATTTATCCTTCAGGGAACCTCACAGGCTGATGGAATAAGCTTAACTCTTTTTCTTCCCTTTTTTGTCTTCTTGAATGGAGGATGGATGATAATGTCAACCAACTCTGGCGACACCACCCACTACTATTCTGGAGGAACTGGATATATTGTTTCTGAATAAGCTAGCATGTAGTGATTTGCCATATAGAGAAGAGAGCAAAGTTTCATGTAAATTCTTGAACCAAAATCTGGCTTCCGTTGGTGTTTCAATGCTGCTAGTGCATGAGGACAAGGTAAACGTTGAATGTCAAGCACTTTACAGCTGCAAGTTTTACTAAGAAGGTTAACTAGGGCATCCAGACCATAGCCGCGCACGGTGAACTCTTGAGTATTAAGAGGATAGACATACAATGCATTTGACAGTTCCATACGTTCTCATAATAATTTTTTAGTTGACGGAACAAGGGTTGTGGTAAAATTATCTGACTCTATACAGTGCTCATGGAACCACCGTGACAATGTCCTCTAGATTGCATCAAAAATGGCAACTATTGGAAACTCTCTTTCTATTAATAACTTCGAATTTATGGACTCGGTTATGTTCGTGGTCATGACATCGAACCTTCTTCTAGGAAAGTAAGCTCTACTCCATTGCTCGAAACCAATATCATGCTTAAGATACTTAGCAATTCTATCATCCTTAATTCGAATTTGTCAAAAGTGCTTCTCGAACTCATCAACTCGATAAGCTTTTGCTTCCATGAAGTACGTCTAAAGGAGGCCAACACACTTAAACTTTTGTTTTATGTTCTCACCAAGGGACCTCATATAGAATTTGTGATGTGCTTGCGGGTAAATAATGACAATCCCTTTTTTCATGGAGTTGTACCTATCAGATATTATGCACAGCTCGTTACTGTCAGGCACTATCTTACATAATTGTCGAAAAAACCAAGTCCATTACTTGTTGTTTTCAGAGTCAACCACACACCATACAACGAGATATGTGTAAACCTGGCAAAATGGGTTCGGACCCGCGGGTCGACCTGATACCCAGGTAAAAAATATAGGGTGCGGGTCTTTAATATTGGACCCGTTTTTTGCGATCCGTACCCGGCCCGACCCGTTTTGCCAACAAGTGAAACGGGTACACTCGCGGGTACCCGTATGTTTAAAAAAAAAAAAAAATTCCCTTTTTCATTTTGCCCCAAATCACGAAATCCCTAACCTAACTCAAACTCACTCTCTCATCAACCTTCTCTCAAACTCATCATCATTGAACTCTTTAACTCCATCACCGCCGCTTCTCCTATCTCCGTTTCTCATCAACCACGTTTATACTCTCCACTATCGATGCATCAAGGTATGTATATCACTGTCGCCGATTTGATCTCATCTCCTTCGACTTCACTCTTCAGCAGCTCCAATTCTTGGAGTCGATTCTCCGACATCTTCAGCTTCTCCTCAGCTACAATCTAGTAACATTGAAGGTTGCTCTTCTTGCCTTATTCTTATTGTTCTACAGATAATAGATGTCAATCATTTGTATTCTTTTGGAAACCATAGTAACATGATCAAAGTAAATCTAGAAGTTTTTCTAATTTGTCTTGTCTCCATTTCCTATACTTAGTAGCTACTTTCTAGTTTGTGCCACTGTTGCTTTTCTCGTGTAAGTTTTTTTTCTTTTTTTCAGATTTTTTTATGTGGGTTTGTTTGGTTGATGAGGAATGAGAGGACAATCGATAAAGTTTTTATCTTTTTCTTTGTTAGGTTCTGTGTTTCTGTTTGATTGGTGAGAAAACTTGGGAGAAAATAATGTAAGGGACTTTTTTTTTTTTTTTTAATTGGGCTTGTTTGTGTGTATGGTTTTGGTTCGTGATTGGCAGCTCAAAAAACTAGGGAAAAGGATTCTAAATTGTGGGGAAAAAAGAAAAGAGATCATATTGATTTATCTAAATCTTGTGTTAGCCAAGTTGTTAATTTGCGTACATCAAAATTAATTATTTAGAATTTTAGTTATTTTCTTTTATGTTAAAGGATTCAATTTACATCTAAAACTGGGCATTATAGATCTTTATTTGGTTTAATCTTATTCTCCTTATTCATTCTGATGATAATTTGAATGATAATAGAAATTTGGATATGTTTTTTCTGAACTAAAACTATATTAGATATAAGAGTATTTTTGTTTGGACTTGAGAAAGACAAATTTTGCTCAAGAATCAAGATTTTAGGAAGATTTCGGGGTGTCACTGCAAAAATCTAAAATTGGAGTGAATAGTACAGGCACCCGCGGGTCCACCCATACCCACATAGGGTAGGGTGTAGGTCTAATATTTTGGACCCGTTTAAATTGACCCATTTTTGGCCCGTACCTGTGAGACCCATACCCATTTAGACCTGACCGGTACCCAGCCCAACCGTCTGTTTTGCCAGGTCTAGATATGTGTGATTCTCGCTATCCTATGCAATGGCCACCAACAATGTACCTCCATACTTTCTCGTCAAAAAGCAACCATCAACGGCCAGCACCTTTCTCATGTTTACAAAACCCCTTATAGCAGCATCGTAAGCAACAAAAAAAATATTTAAACCTCATATTCTTGTCCCACTTCAAAGCCATCTTGCTACCTTGGTTTGTCAACTCAAGCATATAACGGTACGCTTCTAACACTGCGTACCCATGCTCCGGCATGCCCCTCACAAAATCTTGTGCATGTTGTCTCCCTTTCCAGCATTTTCAATAACTAACAGTGCATCCCAACTTTGTGTGCACAAGTCTTTGAATGTCCTTAGGAGATGGATTTTTCCCTTCAACAAACTTACTTTTGAAAAATTGTCCAATAACATCAGCAGAGGCTTGTCGATGCTCACCTGAAATATGTCCTAACCCACAGGTGTGCTCATGGGTATATGTGCTAACAATAAATTTTTCGGACTTCGCCAACCTTCTACAATAAACCCGCCACTTGCACTTTCGGTCATGACATGAAACCATCACTACCAATGAATTAGACTTTTTGGTGATGAACTCAAAATTACCTCTTACGGCAACAAGTTTTAGCTTCCTCACCATTTCCTTCTTGTTCTCAAATAAATACCGTATGCGCAAGTCCGATCCATCAATAAAAACATGAGTTGATTCACTACTACCCGCAATTACCGCCTCTGAACTTGCATAAAGGACCATAGTGTTCTCTTCCTCACAAACTACACCTTCTGCATAATCTGTATTTATAGGAATCTCTACATCTATGGGAACATGTACAGGGTCCTCCTCGTCAACATTTTCATTTTGCCGCACATGACCAACCTCTTCTATAGTGTCCTCCTCACCATCCAAATCACCGCTTACTCTTGATTTTTCAACTAAGAAATCAATGCCCTCATAGTTAAAATTAAAATCAGCATTCTTTCCACCAACTTCCTCGTTATCCCTTTTCTTTGAACCAACTTCCAACGGTTTATCTACAAAAGAAACCCTTAAAATTAGCCTCGAACCATTATCGCCCACATCAATTATATATAACTTCACACCTTCATCCGACTTTAATATAGCAGGAGGTACCCTATAATGTTCAAGAACTCTGCTTAAAACATACTTCACAACTATATCACTACGTGAGCAACTCAAATCTCATCTTCTAATTATTTCATTAATCAACTCATCAAAACTAACCTATGTGCTCATAGTAATTAGTATAATTTTTTTACTCTTCCCAATCCACTTCCAGCAACTTTCTTTCTCCACCCACTCACCAAAATATTCAACACCTAAAACAACTTGTCTCATGTCTAATAATAGCCAAGTACCTATAATGTAAGAAAAAAAATTATTAACTGATGTATTAAGGGTTGACAGATTTTAAAAAACATCTGCAGAGTTGCTTGAGTGATCTGGTGTATCACTTAAGCGATCTGGTATATCACTTATTGGATCGCTTAAGTGATCTGGTATAAAGAAGCCTGATCGCTTAAGCGATCTTCTGCCATTTACTTGATCGCTTAAGCGATCTACTGCCATATACCAGACTTATAGCAGATTGCTTAAGCGATCGTTTGCCATTTACTTGATCGCTTAAGCGATCTACTGCCATACACCAGACTTATAGCAGATCGCTTAAGCGATCGTTTGCCATATACCTGATTGCATAAGCGATCTGCGATCTGCTACATTATACCAAACATACCAGATCGCTCAAGCGATACATCAGATCGCTCAAGCGATACATCAAATCGCTTAAGCGATCCATCATATCCAGAACACATTTTTAGTCATCTCCACCTATAATTGGTGCTATCACCCCTAGCTATCCACAATGCAAGAAAATATTCAATAAATTTCACTCCTTTCAACTTGCATTACTTCAAACACAACCCAATAACCTAAACAATTAAATCAAAATCATAACCCAAACCCAATCCATCATTAAATCTTGGTAAATCGAAATATAAAATGCAAAGAGGAGATACACATACCTGGACAAAATGTCAGGAGGAGGAGGAGGAGGAGGAGGCGGATCTATGGCGAAGAAGATGTTAATGGCAGAGGAAGAAGAAAATGTTAATGGTGGAGGAAGAAGAAAATGTAAAGGAAGGAGGAAGAAGAAGATGTAGATGAAGCAGAAGATCCAGAAGAAGAAGAAGATGTAGATGAAGCTTAAAAGAAACAACAACCATGGGACATATGCGTTAATGGCGGGAGGAAGAAGAAGAAGGTGTTTGGGTTTGTTTGCAAGAATTTTGGCTCTTTGGGGACATATTATAATTTTTAAAAGATTACACAATACTTCATTAATCCTAATTAACCACTAATCATGTTTAATTAACCTTAATCAATAATAAAGCTATTTACTTAACACTTTCAAATTACATGACCTTTTAATTAAATTTGAACTTGATTTGGTCTTTTAATAAAATGCCCCTAAGTTTAAGTCACCACATTTTGTGTTTTGCTTGGAGAAAAATCTTTTAACACCCAATAAATTTTAGGAATTACATATGGGTGATTAGTTTGTGGTTTTAATTAATTTCGCCTAAGTTTTCAACAAATTAGTCAAAAATCATCCTTACAAACATATTCCATTAATATGCTATTAGTTAACACTTAAGAAACTTTGAAAAGTCTATTTTATCCTTATTGTTTGAAATGCATAATTACATCCTACTATATCCACAAGTGATAAATTCAAAAATATATATATATATATATATATATATATATATATATATATATATAGGTAGGCCAAATAATTTATTATGGGGTGTCAAAACAATCTTCAATGAATAGAGAGGCCACATAATAGCATAAGTTACATTTATTGGGTCCAAAGTGTTAAATTTAAAACTTTAAGTGTCAAAGAAAGCATTATATTTGTAGGATTAATTAAATTTTTATAGAGGTGGGCAAAATCGAGTTGTTCCCAGACTACCCAGCTATAACTTCCCACCAACCAAATAATTTTCGTGGCCCTAATGGCAACTACCAAGCCTAAATCTACCAATACAAGCAAGCACAACAAAGATAAAGGCAATAAGAAGGGCAGAAAGAAGAATGGTGTACTTACTTTTGTAAGAGTCATCGGAAGAACGTCGCAGAAGAAGTTAAAACACCAAAAATTAGTGTTGAAGTTTTCAAAACAGTAAAGAGAGATAGAGTGTTTTGCAAGCTTTTGTAAAACAAAACCCTACTTTCAAGATGGAGCCTCAATTTATACTTTGGGCAGGATGCAATCTCAACTGTCCAATCTTCACCATGTGGTGTGAATCGAAGCATGGAGCCAAACGGTCTCTGAATGTGCAATCTCAACTGTCCAATATGCGCCACATGGCATGCATCGGAGAAAAAGTCAGTTGGATGCGACTAGCGGATATCACGTTTTGTGTATAAAAAGAATGTTAGCTTGATGAACATGGCATTAAATGCATTGATGTGACGTTTCTCGTCCCAGAAAGCAAAATACCAACTTTACCTCAACAAAGTTACGCAAAAGGCTTGTTTTGTTATTGCTTCAATGCTCGACGTGCCAGTACTTGTTTGTTGTCAGCGCTAAGAAAGGGCACGTCTCATTGGGTCACAGCTTGTCATTGACACAACATTGTAGCTTGTATGCGACTCATGACGATTAGTAGAACTGGTCGATAAGAGCTCAAGAACATTCAATCATGCCTCAAACTTAGAAGTTAACATGCTTAGCATTAGCATGTAGACTACACATCGTCAACTCGGTTGAAGAAGCTCGTAGTTTTTGAAGCCCGACTTCGATCTTCAAAAACTGGGGGACAAATGTTGTGCAGGAAATCCAGAGTGGATGATTCCTCTTTTGGCATGAAGATATTTCATGATACGGACTCCATAATCAAAGCCAGAGATCACGTTATTCCTTATCTTATCCAATTCGAGTTTATCTCTAACTCAACCTTGTAATGAGTACTATAGAAACCCCATTATAATTTGTTTTAAAGAGATTTGAGAGGGATAACTCGAAAAAGAGGAAATTAATCAAATAACTCTTTGTAGATCAGATTGTTGATATCATACACTCAGTAACATAACAGTGGACGTAGGCCTTGCATTACGAGCAGCTGAACTACTTTAAAAACTCTCTTCTTGTTCTTTATTTTCTAGATTAATCCTTGTATATTCATTAGTATATTATTTCATCTCTGATCCAACAAAATCACGTACACATCTTATATGATTCTAACGATGTCAATCACGTATCTCTTGTTGGTGTAAAACTCTACATCAACATTCTACTTTAAGACTTAAAAGGGCTTGAGTTTTTTGTATTTTTGTGTTAGCATGAATAATTATAGTTTTTCAAATCTTCTAGCTTTGTTTTGAAAATATTTCTTTATTTATCTAAGGAAGTTTGGCAGACTTAGAGATTCCAGTTCTCATCTTCGACCCAAATCAATCATAAGATGAGTATTTATTCCTTTCTTGCATATAACATGGTATCCTCAGTGCCAACTGGAGCCCAAAAATATATTCCATAAAACAATTAAAAAAATTCAATTAATAAGGATAACATTTAATTTATTTTCTATAATATTAATATTAGTTTAATTGATATATCAAAGTTAAATTTTTGTCTTAATTACATTTAAAATTGAACTGAATTAAAGTTTTTAATGTTTATCAAAAAGTTATTTAACTTAGTCTCTTACCATTCTAAACTTACTCTTCCCAAATACATGATTTCTTTTCAAACAAATCTTTTATCAATTTCTTAAATCCCATTAAATTACTGTTGCTATAAAATTATGAATATGTACTATCTAAAAGTCAAATTCTGATATTGTTTTCTATTTTTAATAAAAATAAAAACTAAATATGTCATTTATTCTATTATAATAGTATTCCATCTCTAAACTTAGTTTAACTTCATTTATAAGTTCATTATAAATTATCTCACTTGCTATTATCATCCCTTATTATTATATTATCAAGAGATAATAAACATTCCCATACTCTAGTAACATACTAAAATGGGAGAAACCACTAAATTGGAGGAATATTTTTTTATGGTAAAAACAAGTTAATTTTTCATCGTAATGGTTCTCATTCTGTACAAACCTTAATGGAAACAAGGATTGACCACAACTATAGTCATAGATCCACCAAGCATGAGTGGCGGGGACGGGTCCCCAAAATTTTGGGGAACATTACCATGCCCACCCATAGATCCACCAAACATTTCGCACCACTCATGTTCATCCACGTGTCGGCACAAGATTCCATACTTCAATAAAACGACATTGCGTTTAGGTGAGAAAACGTAAACAAATGCGAAATTATGTGGCTTCCACTAGTTGAGCTTGAGGTAAGACCGCCAACCGAAGTTCGGTGCGCGGTGTTCGTTGCAGCTCCCAAATAGAGAGAGAAATGACTCTCTTACGAAGAGTTTCTTCAAGCCTCCCTCCAGTTGTTCAATTTGCAAACAGACCCTTCCATTCATTGAAACTCACAGGAGAGTCCCCTGACTCCTCTACCTCTCCTCCTCTCACCCATGGCATACACGTATTCCACAGCCCTGTAAGTCTTTGATCTCTCACACTAACTTTCACATCGCCATTGTTCTTTTGGGTTGCAGCGAAACAGTAACAAATAAATTTTCTAGCTTTAGCATTGGTATTTTATTTTATTTCTTGAATAAGAAGATATTTTTTGCATTCGTTGTTGAATCACCAGATTAATGGACTACTACTGTGGTTGTTTTTCTAGTTGATAATTTGAGTTGTTTTTGAATTTAGGATGAAGTTGGGATTGTAGCAAAGCTATCAGAATGTATTGCTTCAAGAGGTGGAAACATACTTGGAGCTGATGTTTTCGTGCCCGAAAACAAGAATGTCTTCTATTCTAGGAGGTCCCTCTATTGGTTTCTTTCTTTAATTTACTCAAAGTTGTTGTTGATTTTTTTTTTTTTTTTTTTGGGTAAAAGAAAAACCTATTGGTTTGTGAGAGTAGACTTTTATTGAGTAAAATGCATGTTGTAGTTATATGTTCATTTGTTTGTTTAATGATAGTGGGTTCTTGGAAGAGATTGATTTTGTTTGGAATAGTTTTTCCTCAATTTCTTTTATTCTAGAAGACCGTGGGAATGTCAGTTATGTTTACTTGTTTGATTTTATTATTTAGGTTTCTAATTTGTATAGGATTGGAACATAGCAGTTCTAATCAGTAAAATATTTCTTCTTGTTATAGATGCCATGTGTCTGTAAAATTATGCAACAGATTATGTACTCCAGCTTTTATAGTCCAATGTTGTGGCTTTTTGCTTACTAAATTTTGTATGTATTACTACATTTGTGTCAGAACTAAATATTATTGAGATGCTCGTGAGTGAACCTGCAAGATTTGGTCAATTCATTATTATTTTCTTTGAAAATGATCAAAAAGGTGATGATGGGTTGGATTTGATATGCACTAGTCTGTCTAATGCAGACTGTATTTTTGGCAATAAGTTGATTATAGTATTTGATCTATCAGAATCACAAATGATACTGAATCTCCAATTGTGTGTAATGTGGCAGTGAGTTTATTTTCGATCCTGTTTTATGGCCACGGGAACAAATGGATGAGGACTTCTCCAAGCTGTCAAAAATGTTCAAAGCTATGAGATCTGTAGTTCGAGTGCCTGATAGAGATCCCAAGTATAAGATCGCAGTTCTTGCTTCAAAACAGGTATGTTTTGTTACTTTGGTGATAAATTCTCAAAGTTTGAAGATTAAAGTTATTATTTCTTATCCTGCAGGATCACTGCCTAGCTGATTTATTGCACGGATGGCAGGATCGTAGACTTCCAGTTGATATAACTTGTGTGATAAGGTGAATTTCAAGAAAAATTTCATTTTCTTTCAGCTGGTCATTTTCATTTCATCAGTGCTTGTAACCACCTTAATATTTATGACAGTAATCATGATAGAGGTCCAAACACCCATGTGATTCGCTTTCTTGAAAGGCATGGCATTCCTTATCATTATTTGCGTACAACCAAAGAGAATAAAAGAGAAGAAGAGATTTTGCAATTGGTTCAGAATACTGATTTTCTAGTACTAGCCAGGTACATGCAGGTAAATCCGAATAAGTTGTCTAAGTTGCTCACCAACTTTTATGCTTGTTTCATACTGAGCAAGAAATTTTGTTGGTTAGTGGTTTAAATGCAAGTTCAGAATGATATCGAAGGAATGAGTTTGTTTTTTTCCTCCCTTAATCCTGCACATCATTGTATCTAATTTGAAAATTTGGAAAAATGTTGTAGTCTGTTCTTGTTGGTATGTGCCTACTAATTTCAGAAAGTTATGAGGCCCATTTCCATCACCATCTACTCAAAAAATGCGTGTACCCTGCATTTTCCCCTGTGGAAATAGGATTGTCCAACTTCTGCATCTTATACAGATCTGTTTATGTAATTGAATCAACTACTGGAATATGAATATTTTTTCTGCAGTTATTGTCAGGTAATTTCTTAAGGAGTTATGGGAAGGATGTAATTAACATTCACCATGGCCTTTTACCATCATTTAAGGGTGGAAATCCATCTAAACAGGTTAGTTCTTTTCACTCTATAATATTTGAAGATGTCATTGTTATAACAATTTCAATTTTTCAGCCCTGACTTCCATATATGTTTAATTGCTAGATCATGTTGGCAGGCTTTTGATGCGGGTGTTAAATTGATTGGTGCAACAAGTCACTTTGTAACTGAAGAACTTGATGAAGGGCCTATTATTGAACAGATGGTGATTATTATACTCTTTTTACACTGTTTTAAGTATTGATTTTACTCAATGTTTGCCTTGTTAAACTTTGTACAGGTTCTTGTTGTCTGGGTTGCCATAGTTGGTTAAGCTTCACTTTGTGTATGGCTGTTTAAATTATGATACAATCTAAGATTGAACCTACATCTGACTAGACTTAAGGTGAGAGAAGAAGTTTGTCAAATTTGGGAAACAGCATGAAGAACAATTTATACAAGGCTGCCTTGTTAAATTTGGTACCGATTCTACAGTTCTGGGATTGCACAAAATGATCTTGGTTCAGCTGTTTGCTGCTGTTTAAATTACAATAAAATCTAAGATGAAACCTACTTAAGACTATACTTAAGATAAGAAGTTTGTCAAGTTCAGTTCAAAGCATGACAAAGCCACTGCCATTTGTTGCCTCCACACTGATTTTAGAAAAGTAATTACTCATGCTAGTATCTCTGAAGCAGGCTTCTGGGGCGCTGTTTCAGATACAGACCTAATGTTTAGCATTTTTCGGGGACAAACTATTATTATTATTGTTATTATTTTACTTTTAGGTGGCTGTTAATTCTCTTTTGATTTATAGCTTAATACTAATTTATCATATACTTTCTAACAAGCCCCTAAAAATGTCTGCAGGTTGAGAGAGTTTCCCACAGAGATAATATGCGAAGTTTTAAACAGAAATCAGAAGACCTTGAGAAACAGTGTCTTGCAAAGGCTATAAAATCATACTGTGAGCTTCGAGTGTTACCTTATGAGGTAAACAAGACTGTTGTATTTTAAGGGGAGAAGAGAAAAAGGAGAAAAAAAGATAGATAACAAAGTTGGAAAGGGCAGCTCTCTGTACTTACATTCAATTATTCATTCAAAGTATTCAATCCTGAGATCACTGCTACTCTATAGAATTTTTCTTATACATACAAACATTTGAAATTTAGTGGGTAAAGTTTATCTTCTCCTCTGCCAACATGCTGAGATGATCATTTGTCACTGTAATTTGAATCGTCATTTTGAAATTCATTGTGCAATTTTTTAATTGATGCTTGATGCGCCTTATCCTTGCATCTGATTTTTGTTCCTTGACGTAATGTTCATCTTTTATTAAATGAGGTTAGGTGGTGGACCTGGTGGCTTTGATCTATCTGTATACAGAGTTTATGTAGTCTGTTTGTTTGTCAACTTAGGTTGGCATTAGGTAATCTGTAAGCAGAGATCAAGCATTAGACACACCATCTCCCAATCACATGCGACGCCGAGCATGAGAGTTATATAATAACATTTTATTTATGTATAAATCATTGATTGTAAATGTGGATTTGGTTTATTGTTCAATTAACATTATGATATGGTGAACTTATTTTCTTTTTAAAAGTACAGACTGTAGCTTTAGTATTTTGGGAACTTCCAAAATGGGGAAATGAGAGAGAAAGAGAGAGAGAGAGAGAGAGAGAGAGAGAGAGAAGCGTCTTCTATTATGAGATTTGAACCATTATCCAATCTCATTTTATTGTGAGCATGATAATAGTGGAGGAATTATGGAACCATCATACGAAAATATTTTTCTCTAACAAAATTAACCTTCTTTTTGTCAGTTTTCTTCAATATGCACATAAGCACAACAAATTTCATTGCTCCTGTGCATATTATATCACTATAACAAAAGACTATATCCATATTTAAGGCGTTTTAGCATAATATAAACACTATGCCTGTCCTATTCTTGGACTTTATGCACAAGCATATGTTAAGCTATATGCTATTATTGATACTCAAAGATTCCAAAGAGAGTTCAGCTGCTTCAAGGCTGTTAACTTGACGGAGAAGATTTTGAATCCCATCAACCCATCTTTGTTTATGGATTTTGCTTTTGCATTTGAACTCTAAGAGACCCTGTCCCGTTTTGAGTCCGAAATACACTTCCTCAGTAATCTCTCTCTCTTTCTTATATGGCCAAGCACTACTTTCATCACACACTCCATAGACAATACCTAATCACAGTAAAGCACATTCATATGTTAGTTAATAAACCAATTCAGATATTTCAATCTCAAGAAAGCTGTTTGTACCAAAACTCTGTCTGGTGGCTTATAGTAAAGGCACAAATGAATGGAAAATTTATCTGCTTACATTTGTTCTTCTTGGAGAAGGCTCCTCCTACATGTTTGGTTTTGAGCGTAACTATGACCTGAAGATAGACCCACTTTCAGTGAATTATGCACTTTTCATTGAAGACATGTAACTTGTTTTTTCCTTAGATTACTTTTTTCTTTTTACCTGAGATTTCTTGTTGATGTAGACTGAGGCGAACTTCCACCGCAACACTCCTGCAAATAGCAATAACAAGAACTTTAGATCTGTTCTCTCAAATTTGCCAGGGATAGCATTCCTAAGCTGAAATTCGAAGTCCGGTTACCTTTTCTTGTGTGTTGCAAAAGTTCACCAGCACAGGGTGGACCCTGTTCCTCCGATTGACTGCGAAAAACATCTGGCCAATGAGTTTCTGCTATACCCCTCTCATAAGGGCTTATAGAGGCATTCTTCCTTGCTTCTTTTGGCAATCTTGCTTTCAGAGCTGCTTCTCCTCTCAAGGCTATTTTAGTGAAGGAAAAATAAGTTATGTTAGACGATGCTCAATGACTGGAAAAAAACATGCTGTGCAGTTTTAAATTTCATTTTGATGACTGATTTGGGTTGTTCAAAACGAACTGCTTATAACAGCAAAAAAATGAAAATTGATTCATGTTCGGTGGGAAACTGAAATAGCTTTGCGATTGAAACTTATTCAAAGGCAAGGCTAATGGACATCGCAACTACCTGTTGCTGCTGCAGCTGTAAGAGTCATCAGATCTCCTGGAGTTTGAATGTCCACTGCTGATCTCACAACAGAGGCTACGCGATCATGATCAGCTCCAGCTGATTCAGCTATTTCAATGCAGTGTGATGCCAAGAGCTCAGTAGCCGAGGCCAACGCCATGCTCATTTTCGAGCTTGAGCCTGAGTTATCGGAGGTTCCTGCTGCAGCCACAGAGGCCAAGGCTGCGGCTAGTCCAGCAATAGAGATAGCAGAGTGCATCCGTGCATTTTCAACACGGGCCTTGTCTTTCTTCTTCACCTTGCTACTAGAGAGCTCCTTGTGGTGGTGGAACCATTTCCCAATTGATCCTGTTCTCCGAGCATTTCCTGAGTTCGCTGTGTTGCTCGACTGCATAAGTGAAGAAAATAATTAGAAATGACTAATTGCTCGAATTCACCATTGAGAGTTGATAAATTCTGTCTTTGATTTTTATTCCTTATTTCAGTCATTTCTCAATTCTATTATTCATCCCATCCCAAAACAAAAGTTATTTTTGAACTAGCATATATGTCCAGATTAAACAATGACAAGATCGGGAAATAAAAAATGCACAGTTAAAATTTTTAACGTGTTACTATCTAGAAGCATGGAGACACCCAAAAAAAAAAAAAAAAAAAAAAAAAATCTCAGAAGAGTAACTTACAATCTGTGGTGCATGAAGTGTGTCTGGCATTGCAAGGAAACTCTTGTCAAGTAAAAACTGTTTTTGTTTCTGAGCAATAGCTTTTGATATTTCTGAAGCAGACAGACTCCAAGATCTGGATAAAAACTCCATTGGCTCTCTCGGTGTTTGTGGCTGACGGATAGAAGGCAAAGATGAAGCCACTTTCAGCTCTCCATCTTCCTCTAGACCAGAAAAAGAACCATTTTTACAATCTGAATAAAGCCCATTTTCCATTTTACTTTCTGTATCCCTTCGGTGGCAAGTAGTGACTGCTTAGCCTGCAATATTAATTGAAGGCAGATAGTAGTTGCTTAAATTGATGACTCAAGATGACCACCGGCCTTTTGAACTAATAAGCAACTCAGTGTGTAGCCAGCAGATTGAAAGTACCCGTTCTTAAAATTTGTTTCCTTAGTATTTCCTGAAGCAAAAGTTGGTTGATTGTTGAATAAGTATGCGTCAAATGAAGACGACCCAACTGGTGGTCCAAAAAAAAAAAAAAGATAATTAAAAGGGAGAAAACCCAAAAGAATTTTGAAAAGATTGCTTCACTCTGTCAAAAGCAAAGGACTTAAAAAGCCATTCTCTCTAAACACACAAAAAGGTAACACACTCAAGTGTCAAAGAGACTTGCTTGACCAAACCAAAACCTAAAAGCTCTCTACAATGAATACTGAATAGACCCATCATTTTCTCTAACAACAGCTTCTTATATATAGGCATTATAGACCCAGAAAGAACAGTGAGACAGAATAGATTACATAAACAATTTCAAAATCTAGTGCTTTGAACCCCCATGAATTCAGGTAATGTTTAATCAACAAAAAATCTTACGGTCTTACAGACAAAACAGAGTTCACAAAACTCGAAAAATAAGACAAGGAGTTTAAGGAACATTATCCTGGATAAACGGGGTCGGTTTCTTAACATTCATGCAATTAAGGAACATGTATTATAATAAAATATTTGATTAAATTAGTATATATACTAAGAGACGTATTGGGCTTTCTTTTTTTAATGGGTTTAGCGCCCTATCACTTTGGGTTGCTGGCAGTTTGAAAAGAGTGCGCGTGACCAGCCAATGGCTATGCATGAACCGTGTCTGGGCGGTAGGGACGGCTTTGAATTCTCTTTTTCCTCTTGCTGATGTCGTGGATGCATGCCAAATTTCATATATAAACGGTTCAGATTGCTTTATCTTTTTTCCATAGATACGCTTCGCTAATGGGAAGCCTTTGCATTAACAAAAGCTAAGAATTGTTAATTGATTCGAGTTAATGATGCCCATTGGACTTCCGAATCTACCTGATTTTTAAGCATATATATTTCATCTTTTACTTATTAATAGAAGATACTCAAAGGGATAAAAGTTTATGTGGTATTTCAATTCAATGATGGGCTGCTGTAATTAATTTTCCGATTATTTGCCTGCATCTACTGAGAATGTCTGGTTGAATTTCGACAAAATACAAGTCAAGGCCTGAAGCCATGTAAGATAACAATTATACTGCAGTACAAAGGGAAAAACTTTTGGCTACAGTAACTAACCTTTATAATATAATTTTGATGTATCAATATTATGTCAATAAACGAGCCAACCATAGATCTCGAAAACAAATTCAACTTTTAATATCTAGCTCTCTTATTGCTTTGAGATTAGAAAACAATCCAGTAACCAATATGCCAAAACCAAAAGCATATTCTAGATGGAGTTGTGGGGTCAACCGCGTACACTAAACAGGGTTAAACGTGATTTAGCTAGATTCAGGTCGGTTCGCTCCAACCAAACCTGGTCCCAAGATGTTTTTCTAGATAGTATTACTGCAGTACGTAGTTTTGACTCTATTTATTACTTGCATTTGACACTGCCATTATAAGACCACGATTATTTTACCTTTAAGCTAACGAACAAACTCCGATAAACTTTTGTGTTAAGCTCTACTTATTTTACTTGATATACTGGTAGTTGATTCAAGTCCCCAGTGCTAGCTATCAAGTTAGTGCAACGTCACCTTCCATGCTGATTATATTTGATCATAATAATACCATTTATCAAATAAGTCAAACTAGGCTGCAGTGTCTGTACACTCCGAAACTTCCCTCTTGCCAGTAATGTGATATGCGCGTTGGCCACCGACGAAATTGCCAGGCCACTAACAATACATTTTATTTTATAGAAAATTGTCACATTTATGTTTCTATTTCATAGTCACATCGCTTCCAAAATATCAAACCTCACTTCCCAGCTACCAAAGTTTCTGGGTTGCAAAATTTCAATTGGGAGGAGGGCATTCATAGAACATATCTTAAGAGTATCTTCTAATTATGGATCTTTATCTTTTTATAACTGCAAAAAGGTGAGAAGGGTCCCAAGTTCTCATGATATGAGTGAGACTTTCCCTCTTGATAACATGATTTGACCTCACCAGTCTGTAAAAAGTTTTTTATATGCCTTCAAAACAATGGCATGATGTATGGAGCGGTCATGGTCTCAAAAAATCGATCAGATCATAATTAAAAACCTACATTTAAATATTTTGAAATATTCTAAGTTTGTTTGCACGTATTCTTTTTATTATGAGTATGCACAATGTTGAATTGCAACCAATGGTTGATTGAGGATGGCTCTTTGGTAGGTCTACCTATCAATTTGGATTCTGTCACTTTTCTCTGCCTTTATTTATGCCAGTTATGAAATAATGAATTAGTTAGAACAGTAGCTTAAACAAATGGGCTAAAGAGACAAGGATACTGAGTATACATTTCTTCTTCTTCAACTTTTTATTTTGAATAATTTCTTTTAGTACAATGTACATATCGGACATTTCCAAAGCGAGGAGAGCCAGTGTACAATTAATCTGACATTGTCATAAGTATTGCATTGTATTATAACATCTAGTCATTCCTAATATGGACGTCCGGGAACTTTTAAACCAAAGGTGAGCATTTAGGTATTCACTTCACAAACCCTACAATCAACAATTGAGCTTTAAAGCATTCACTTTTGATCTGCACGTTAAAAATTTCAGAATATCCAGAGAATTTTCATATAACATCTAAATATAAATAGAAGTTAAAGAATGTAACTATAAAAGAAAAACCTTTTTGGCCCATAGTTTTCACCAAGTGATCTCCATGTTATAAAGTAAAGAAATGAGCCACTTTTACATGACGTGGGGAATCAAATATCAAAATCATATGGACGTCCGAAAACTTTTAAACCAAAGGTGAGCATCTAGGTATTCACTTCATAAACCCTACAATTAAAAGTGTGCACCAAGATCTTTACATTTGATCTGCATGTTAAAAATTTCAGAATATCCATATTAAAGAATTTTCATATAACATCTAAACATAAATAGAAATTAAAGAATATATATGTATATAAAGCTAAATACACATATGAGTTGATTGACACGTGACACATTTTTTAAGCTCTAGAGATTAGAATTGCTCTATTTTGACACATTAGATTGACAAGCCAATCAAATTGTTTTATCTTGACACGTTGGATTGATATTTATTCCTCTATCTATAATTATTAATTAATTAAAAAAATGGGATATGTATTAATAATTATTAATAATAATAATAATACAGGTGCATTGCATCAGTATTCTAAAGGTCTAACCATAATAACACCTTGGATTTGTGATTGTCATGTAGTTGAATTTTATTGGTGATAATGTAGACAATATTAATTGTTGCATTGGTATTCCAAAGTCTAAATAAATAGACATAAAGATTGAATTACATAAATGCATTGCATTGATTGTATTAATAATTAATAATAATACTAATTATATAGGTGCATTGCATTGACATTCTAGAGGTCTAAGTATAATGACACTTTGGATTTGTGATTCCCATGTGATTGAATTTTATTGGTGATGATGTAGACAATATTAATTGATGTATTGGTATTCCAAAGTCTAAATAAATGGACATAAAGATTGGATTAGATAGGTGCATTGCATTGGTAGTAAAAGCATACTTATTTATTAATAATTATATAGGTGCATTGTATTGACATTGCAAACATTTTTTCGTATTCAATTCATATTTAATGGTGTTGGCATTTGAATTGTCTAAATAAAGGGTTATAAAAGAGACGTATGTTCAGTTGTGTAGTATCGAATATGTTAGTTGGTGTTAATAATACACCTAGTCTTTTGTTAATTGTTTATAAGTCATGTTAGTTTGTGTCAATAATATGTTTGTTCTTCATGATTTTGTTAATCAATTATTTTTTATTTATTTATGTTTTTGTTGTTGTTTACAGGTCAAAGATTCATGAATTGGCATGGAATAAAGGAAGGATGTTCGATTGACATTGTCAGATGAGTTGTTATTTTGATTTGTTCTTCTGAACTGTAAGTATATCTTCTAATTATTTTAATACGAAATTGTAAGTATATCTCATAACTATTTTAACGGTTATTATTTAGTTGAATGATTGTTTTTGTTCAGTCAATCTATTTGAATGATTAACAATTTTAATATGAAGATTAATTAACTTTTGTTGATGTTGTCTTCAGTTAACGGTTGTTATACGAATGAATAATTGTTCCTTAACAATCTTAATATAAAGATCGATTAAATTTTGTTATGTTTGTTTTCAAGGAAATGTTCATGTACTTTACTAAGATCAAATCGAGGATGATCCTATTGTCAACCCAACTGTGAGTATGTGTCACATCTATATTAGCAGAAACAATTCATTTGTGTTGAATATGTTTTCTGTAAAAAACATCTGTGTATTTTAATTTGTTATATGAATGATTAACTGTTTATGTCCTGCTGATGTGCGAGTATATATGTTAAATTAATTAATTTTGGCTGATTCCATTTGCCAATTAATAGATGTTATTTGAAATATTTCTTATCAGTTCTAATATGATAATCCCTTAAATTTGGGTCAAGTAAACCATGCATTTTATCATCACACGTATTTCGATTTCCACTGAACAATCAGTAGTAAATTGACCATAACTTGCTCAATAAAAATCCAATTGATAGAAGGATTGAATCTTTAGAAACTAGATAGACAGTGCTTTAATTTGATATATTATACGCTTAATTTGGATAACTGTAGCCCACTGTCGAACCATTCATTTTATCATCACACACATTTTGGCTGTCATTGAACAGTTAGTAGTAAATTGATCATAACTTGCTCAATAAAAATCTAATTGATGAGAAGTTTGCATATTTAGAACCTAGACAAACAGAGATTTAAATTGATACACGCTTAATTTGGATAATTGTAGCCTCACTGCTGAACCATTTCTTTTATCATCACACACATTTTGGTTTCCACTAAACAATCAATAGTAAATTGATCATAACATGCTAAATAAAACTCCAATTGATGAGAGGTTTGAATATTTAGAAACTAGACAGACAGGGCTTTAATTTGGTATATTATATACTTAATTTGGACAACTATAGCCCCACTTCCGAACCATTCCTTTTATCATCACACACATTTCGGTTTCCTCTGTTTCTCGATTTCCACTGAACAATCAGTAATAAATTGGTCATAACTTACTCAATGAAAATCCAATTGATGAGCGGTTTAAATAATTAGAAACTAGAAGGATAGAGCTTTAATTTGATATATTATACAATGAATTTTAATAACTACAGACTTGCGGCCGAACCATTAATTTTATCATCACACATATAAAACCAATTCAATTTTAGTGATGGCAAAGGAAAACAAATATTGATATGTAGTTTTAATTGTATTTGTTCTATCTCTTTTTGTTTACTATATAGATAGATATATTATATATATTATATTAGATATATATATATATATATATATCTTATTATATATTATATATATTTTTGGTTACATACATATAAATAGGTTGTTGTTGGATAGAACAAATTTTATTTATATCACAAATATCATCTGATGTTTGTTGCCGAACTATGCGCTTTAGTAAACCATTATAATATGCCGAACAATTATTATTATCCTTAAGGGAAAACAATATTGTATGTAGTTTTAATTGTGATTATTCTATCTCTTTATATATATATATATATAATATAATATAAATATATTATATATAATATATATATATAATATATATATATATAAATTATATATATATATAATATATATATATATATATATATATATATATAACACTTTTTATGTTACATACATGCTGAATATAAGTAATTTCATTTATTTAACACACGTATTTCGGTTTCCACTGAACAATCAGTAGTAAATTGATCATAACTTGCTCAATAAAAATCCAATTGAAGGAAGGATTGAATCTTTATAAACTAGACATACAGTGCTTTAATTTAATATATTATATGCTTAATTTGGATAATTGTAGGCCCACTGCCGAACCATTCATTTCATCATCGCACACATTTCGGCTTCCACTAAACAGTCGGTAGTAAATTGACCGTAACTTGCTCAGTAAAAATCCAATTGATGAGAAGTTTGTATATTTAGAAACTAGACAAACAGGACTTTAAATTAATATATTACATGCTTAATTTGGATAACTGTAACCCCACTGCCGAACCATTCTTTTTATCATCACACATTTCCATTTTCATTAAATAGTCAGTAGTAAATCGACCATAACTTACTCAATAAAACTCCAATTGATGAGAGGTTTGAATATTTAGAAACTAGAGAGATAATTATTTAATTTTATATATTATACGCTTAATTTGGATAACTGTAGCCCCACTGCCAAACCATTCATTTCATTACCACATACATTTCGACTTCCACTGAATAGTCAATAGTAAATTGTCCATAACTTGCTCAATAAAAATTCAATTGATGAGAGGTTTGAATCTTTAGAAACTAGACACATAGGGATTTAATTTGATATATTATATGCTTAATTTGGATAACTGTAGCCCCACTGCCGAACAATTAATTTTATCATCACATATATTTCGGTTTCTACTGAACAGTCAATAGTAAATTGATCATAACTTGTTCAATAAAACTTCAATTGATGAGAGGTTTAAATCTTTAGAAACTAGACAGGCATGACTTTAATTTGGTATAAATATACACTTAATTTTGATAATGGTCTCCCTACTTCCAAACTATTCATTTTATCATCACACACATTTCGGTTTCCACTTAATAGTCAATAGTAAATTAACCATAACTTACTCAATAAAACTCCAATTGATGAAAGGTTTGAATATTTAGAAACTAGACAGATAGGGCTTTAATTTGGTATATTATATGCTTAATTTAGATAACTTTAGCCCTACTACCGAACCATTCATTTTATCATCACATACATTTTGGTTTCCTCTATTTTTTTATTTTCACTTAACAATCAATAATAAATTGACCATAACTTACTCAATAAAAATCCAATTGATGAGCGGTTTAAATCTTTAGAAACTAGAAAGGTAGAGCTTTAATTTGATATATTATATGATGAATTTAGATAACTATAGATCTACGATCGAACTATTCATTTTATCATCACACACATAAAACCATTTCAATTTTAGTGATGACAAAGGAAAACAAATATTGATATGCAGTTTTAATTATATTTGTTCTCTCTCTTTTTGTTGATATTTTTTTTTGTTACATACATATATCAAAAACAGGTTGTTGCTGAATATAACAAATTTTATTTGTATCACAAATATCATTTGATGTTTATTGCCGAATTATGTAGCTTTAGTAAACCATTTATAATATGCCGAACCATTATTATTATCAATTGGAAAACAAATATTGATATGTAGTTTTAATTGTAATTGTTCTATCTCTTTTTGTTGATATTTTTTCACGTTACATACATATATCATGAAAAGAGGTTGTTGCTAAATATAACTAATTTTATTTATTTAACAAATATCAACTGATGTTTGATGCTGAACCATGTAGCTTTAGTAAACCATTCATTTTATCATCACATATATTTAGGTTTTCACTAAACAATTAGTAGTAAATTGACCATAACTTGCTCAGTAAACTCCAATTGATGAGAGATTTGAATTTTTAGAAACTAGACTGATAGGGCTTTAATTTGATATATTATACACTTAATTTGGGTAACTATAGTGCCACTGTCGAACAATTCCTTTTATCATCACACACATTACAGTTTTCACTGAACAGTCAATAGTAAATTGACCATAACTTTCTCAATAAAAATCCAATTGATGAGAGATTTGAATCTTTAGAAACTAGACAGATAGGGATTTAATTTGATATATTATATGCTTAATTTGGATAACTGTAGCCCCACTGCCAAACCATTTATTTTAACATCACACACATTTTCGTTTCCATTGAATAGTCAGTAGTAAATTGAGCATAACTTGCTCAATAAAAATCCAATTGATGGGAGATTTGAATCTTTAGAAACTAGAGAGATAGGGCTTTAATTTGATATATTATACGACAAATTAAGATAACTATAGACCAGCTGCCAAACCATTCATTATATTATCACACACATAAAATAAATTCAATTTTAGTGATGACAAAGGAAAATAAATATTGATATGTAGTTTTAATTATATTTGTTCTATCTCTTTTTGTTAATTTTTGGATTGATTTTTTTGTTTGATTTGTGGGTTTTACAATTATCGTCTTTCTTTAGGATGTTATCATCAAATACTTTTTTTGCTATAGGTAGTGGTCAATTCTAATTTTAGCAATTAGATTTGTATCATAGGACTTTTATCTTCATGGCTTTTTCAATGCTTCAATTAAGTTGCCTTCAGATTATACAGTTGGAGTTGTTGTTGTTTTCTATGTGAGTTGTCTTCTCAACATTCTTAATTTTTTTTTTAATTTCTAAAATAATAATAATAATAATAATTCATTTTTTCTTCTCAACCATCAAAATCAGTTTTTTCCTTAGGCTCTGCAAGTCTCTTGCTTAAAAGTTCACATTTTTCAACAATGTTTCTCTTTCTCTAATTGATTTATAGACTTATCAACAATGGTTATCTTGCAAATTTATTTTTTTGCTTTTCTTGACAAAGTTGTAAACTTTGGTTGCGGATTTCATATGATGACATATTTGAGATGAACCATGATGATATAGACTTTGAGTTCAATTTGTGGATATTTCAATTATTGATTTTTTAATTATCAATTCAATATACAATGAACTGCAACACAAAAATATATATTTAAAACACAAAAAAAAAAAAACCAATAATAATGTAAAAAAATATATAATAAATATACCCGCGCAACGCTACTTGAGAATGAATATAAGTTATAGAAATTGCGAAAAGTCAGTATAAATTTTAAGTTTAAATAGTTGATCTTGATAATATTTAGGTGATCTTAAATATCATACACAATTTGTTATAAAATACTGACATCAAATATCAAAGACATGTCTACAAAAATAATATCAATTGTATAAGATGATGATTCTAAAAATATAATTAGACTATGTAATATTCTAGTGATCTTCTCAAGTTGGATAAATGATTTAATGACATTTACTTATAATTAATATTAATAATTATACAAGTACAATTATTAATTTTATTTTAACACAATTTTGTATATATATAAAATTTATATTTACTTTAAAATTAGTATAATTTAATAATTATTATGTCTTAATCTAAATAATTTATTTTGTTAAAATAAATTTATTTACAATTTATTTCAAAAATATTGAATAAACATATTCACATGCGCGCCTCATATCTAGTGGGTTTATATTATATATATATATATATATATATATATATATTATATTATATATATATCTAATATATATATATATATTATATATTATTTTTGGTACATACATATATAATAGGTTGTTGTTGGATAAAAAATTTTATTATATCACAAATATCATCGATGTTTGTTGCCGAACTATGCAGCTTTAGAACCATTTATAATAGCCGAAAATTATTATTATCCTTAAGGGAAAACAAATATTGATGTAGTTTTAATTGTGATTATTCTATCTTTTATATATATATATATATATATATATATTATATATATATATATATATATATATTAATAATATATATATATATATATTATATATATATATATATATATATATATATATAATTATATATTTTTTATGTTACATACATGCTGAATATAAGTATTTCATTTATTTAACACACGTATTCGGTTTCCACTGAACAATCAGTAGTAAATTGATCATAACTTGCTCAATAAAAATCCAATTGAAGGAGGATTGAATCTTTATAAACTAGACATACAGTGCTTAATTTAATATATTATATGCTTAATTGGAAATTGTAGGCCCACTGCCGAACCATTCATTTCATCATCGCACACATTTCGGCTTCCACTAAACAGTCGGTAGTAAATTGACCGTAACTTGCTCAGTAAAAATCCAATGATGAGAAGTTTGTATATTTAGAAACTAGACAAACAGGACTTTAAATTAATATATTACATGCTTAATTTGGATACTGTAACCCCACTGCCGAACCATTCTTTTTATCATCAACATTTCCATTTCATTAAATGTCAGTAAATCGACCAAACTTACTCAATAAAACTCCAATTGAGAGAGGTTTGAATATTAGAAACTAGAGAGATAATTATTTAATTTTATATATTATACGCTTAATTTGGTAACTGTAGCCCCACTGCCAAACCATTCATTTCTTACCACATACATTTCGACTTCCACTGAATAGTCAATAGTAAATTGTCCATAACTTGCTCAATAAAAATTCAATTGATGAGAGGTTTGAATTTTAGAAACTAGAACATAGGGATTTAATTGATATATTATATGCTTAATTTGGATAACTGTAGCCCCACTGCCGAACAATTATTTTATCATCACAATATTTCGGTTTCTAATGAACAGTCAATAGTAAATTGATCAACTTGTCAAAAAACTTCAATGATGAAGGGTTAAATTTTAGAAACTAGACAGGCATGACTTTAATTTGGTATAAATATACACTTAATTGATAATGGTTTCCCTACTTCCAAACTATTCATTATCATCACACACATTTCGGTTTCACAATAGTCAATAGTAAATTAACCATAACTTACTAATAAAACTCCAATTGATGAAGGTTTGAATATTTAGCACATTTTTGAACCTCTAGAATTACTCTATTTTGACACATTAGATTAACAAGCCAACCAAATTGTTTTATCTTGACACGTTGGATTGGTATTTATTGTTTCATCTATAATTATTAATTAATTAAAAAAATAGAATATGTATTAATAATAATAATAATAATAATACATGTGCATTACATCAGTATTCTAAATGTCTAACCATAATGACACCTTAGATTTGTGATTATCATGTGGTTGAATTTTATTGGTGATAATGTAGACAATATTAATTGTTGTATTGGTATTCTAAAGTCTAAATAAATAGACATAAAGATTGAATTACATACATGTATTGCATTGATTGTATTAATAATTAATAATAATACTAATTATATAGGTGCATTGCATTAATAATCTAAAGGTCTAACTATAATGACACATTGGATTTGTGATAGCTATGTGGTTGAATTTTATTGATGATGATGTAGACAATATTAATTGATGTATTGGTATTCCAAAGTCTAAATAAATAGACATAAAGATTGGATTAGATAGGTGCATTGCATTGATAGTAAAAACATACTTGTTTAATAATAATTTTATAGGTGCATTGTATTGACATTGCAAACCTTTTTTCGTATTCAATTCATATTTAATGGTGTTGGCATTTGAATTGTCTAAATAAGGGGTTATAAAATAGGCGTATGTTCAGTTGGGTAGTATCTTAATATATTAGTTGGTGTCAATAATACGTCTGGTCTTTTGTTAATTGTTTATAAGTCATGTTAGTTTGTGTCAATAATATGTTTGTTCTTCATGATTTTGTTAATCGATTATTTTTTATTTATTTATGTTTTTGTTGTTGTTTACAGGTTAAAAATTCATGAATTGGCATGGAATAAAGGAAGGATGTCCGATTGACATTGTCAAATGAGTTGTTATTTTGATTTGTTCTTCTGAACTGTAAGTATATCTTCTAACTATTTTAATACGAAATTGTAAGTATATCTCCTAACTATTTTAATGGTTATTATTTGGTTGAATGATTGTTTTTGTTCGGTCAATCTATTTGAATGATTAACAATTTTAATATGAAGATTAATTAACTTTCGTTGATGTCGTTTTCAGGTAACAGTTACTATACGAATGAATAATTGTTCCTTAACAATCTTAATATAAAGATCGATTAAATTTTGTTATGTTTGTTTTTAAGGAAATGTTCATGTACTTTACTAAGATTAAATTGAGGATGATCCTATTGTCAACCGAACTGTTAGTATGTGTCATATCTACATTAGCAGAAACAATTCATTTGTGTTGAATATGCTTTTTGTTAAAAAACATATGTGTATTTTAATTTGTTATATGAATGATTAACTGTTTATGTTCTGCTGATGTGAGAATATATATGTTAAATAAATTAATTTTGGCCGATTCTATTTTCCAATTAATAGGTGTTATTTGAAATATTTTTTATCAGTTCTAATATGATAATCCCTTAAATTTGAGTCAAATAAACCATTCATTTTATCATCACACGCATTTCAGTTTTCACTGAACAATCAGTAGTAAATTGACCATAACTTGCTCAATAAAAATCCAATTGATGGAAGGATTGAATCTTTAGAAACTAGATAGACAGTGCTTTAATTTGATATATTACACGCTTAATTTAGATAACTGTAGCCCCACTGTCGAACCATTCCTTTTATCATCACACACATTTTAGCTTCCATTGAATAGTCAGTAGTAAATTGACCATAACTTGCTTAATAAAAATCTAATTGATGAGAAGTTTGCATATGTAGAACCTAGACAAACAAAGATTTAAATTGATATATTACACACTTAATTTGGATAATTGTAGCCTCACTGCTGAACTATTTCTTTTATCATCACACACATTTTGATTTCCACTAAACAGTCAATAGTAAATTGACCATAACTTTCTAAATAAAACTCTAATTGATGAGAGGTTTGAATATTTAGAAACTAGACAGATAGGGTTTTAATTTGGTATATTATATACTTAATTTGGACAATTATAGCCCCACTGCCGAACCATTCCTTTTATCATCACACACATTTCGGTTTCCCTTATTTCTCGATTTCCACTGAACAATCAGTAATAAATTGGTCATAACTTAATGAAAATCCAATTGATGAGCGGTTTAAATCATTGGAAACTAGAAAGATAGAGCTTTAATTTGATATATTATACAATGAATTTTAATAACTATAGACTTGCAGCCGAACTATTCATTTTATCATCACACATAAAACCAATTCAATTTTAGTGATGACAAAGGAAAACAAATATTGATATGTAGTTTTAATTGTATTTGCTCTATCTCTTTTTGTTGATATTTTTTTTTTGTTACATACAAATTTCGAAAATAGGTTGTTGCTGGATAGAACAAATTTTATTTATATCACAAATATCATCTGATGTTTGTTGCCAAACTATGTAGCTTTAGTAAACCATTTATAATATGTCGAACAATTATTATTATCTTTAAAGGAAAACAAATATTGATATGTAGTTTTAATTGTATTTGCTCTATCTCTTTTTGTTGATATTTTTTTTTTGTTACATACAAATTTCGAAAATAGGTTGTTGCTGGATAGAACAAATTTTATTTATATCACAAATATCATCTGATGTTTGTTGCCAAACTATGTAGCTTTAGTAAACCATTTATAATATGTCGAACAATTATTATTATCTTTAAAGGAAAACAAATATTGATATGTAGTTTTAATTGTAATTATTATATCTCTTTTTGTTGATATCTTTTTATGTTACATACACGCTGAATATAACTAATTTCATTTATTTAACACATGCATTTCGATTTCCACTAAACAATCAGTAGTAAATTGACCATAACTTGCTCAATAAAAATCCAATTGATGAAAGGATTGAATCTTTATAAACTAGACAGATGGTGCTTTAATTTAATATATTATACGCTTAATTTGGATAATTGTAGCCCCACTGCCAAACCATTCCTTTCATCATTACATACATTTCGGCTTCCACTAAAAAGTAGGTAGTAAATTGACTATAACTTGCTCAGTAAAAATCAAATTGATGAGAATTTTGTATATTTAGAAACTAGACAAACAAGGCTTTAAATTAGTATATTACACACTTAATTTGGATAACTGTAACCCCACTGTCGAACCATTCCTTTTATCATCACACATTTCCATTTTCACTAAATAGTCAGTAGTAAATTGATCATAACTTGCTCAATTAAACTTCAATTGATGAAAGGTTTGAATATTTAGAAACTAGAGAGATAATTATTTAATTTTATATATTATACGCTTAATTTGGATAACTGTAGCCCCAATGCCAAACCATTCATTTCATCACCACACACATTTTGACTTCTACTATATAGTCAGTAGTAAATTGTTTATAACTTGCTCAATAAAAATTCAATTGATGAGAGGTTTGAATCTTTAGAAACTAGATAGATAGGAATTTAATTTGATATATTATATGTTTAATTTGGATAACTGTAGTCCCACTGCCGAATAATTCATTTTATCATCACACATATTTCGGTTTCTACTGAATAGTCAGTAGTAAATTGACCATAACTTGCTCAATAAAATTTCAATTGATGAGAGGTTTAAATCTTTAGAAACTAGACAGACATGGCTTTAATTTGGTATAAATATACACTTAATTTTGATAATTGTCTTCCTACTTCCAAATAATTCATTTTATCATCACACACATTTTGGTTTCCACTGAATAGTAAGTAGTAAATTAACCATAACTTACTCAATAAAACTTCAATTGATGAAAGGTTTGAATATTTAGAAATTAGACAGATAGGGTTTTAATTTGGTATATTATATGCTTAATTTAGATAACTTTAACCCTACTACCGAACCATTCCTTTTATCATCACATACATTTTGGTTTCCCCTATTTCTTAATTTTCACTTAACAATCAGTAATAAATTGGTCATAACTTACTCAATAAAAATCCAATTGATGAGCGGTTTGAATATTTGGAAACTAGAAAGGTAGAGCTTTAATTTGATATATTATACGATGAATTTGGATAACTATAGATCTATGATCGAACCATTAATTTTATCATCATACACATAAAACCATTTCAATTTTAGTGATGACAAAGGAAAACAAATATTGATATGCAGTTTTAATTATATTTGTTCTCTCTCTTTTTGTTGATATTTTTTTATGTTACATACACATATTGAAAACAAGTTATTGCTGAATATAACAAATTTTATTTGTATCACAAATATCATCTGATATTTGTTGCCGAATTATGTAGCTTTAGTAAACCATTTATAATATGCCAAACCATTATTATTATCAATAGGAAAACAAATATTTATATATAGTTTTAATTGTAATTGTTCTATCTCTTTTTGTTGATATCTTTTTATGTTACATACATATATCATGAAAAGAGATTGTTGCTAAATATAACTAATTTTATTTATTTAACAAATATCAACTGATGTTTGATGCTGAACCATGTAACTTTAGTAAACCATTCATTTTATCATCACACACATTTAGGTTTTCACTGAACAATTAGTAGTAAATTGACCATAACTTGCACAATAAAACTCCAATTGATGAGAGATTTGAATTTTTAGAAACTAGACAGATAGGGCTTTAATTTGATATATTATACGCTTAATTTGGATAACTGTAGCGTCACTATCGAACAATTCCTTTTATCATCACACATATTGCAGTTTCCACTGAACAATCAAGAGTAAATTGACCATAACTTTCTCAATAAAAATTCAATTGATAAGAAGTTTGAATCTTTAGAAACTAGACAGATAGGGATTTAATTTGATATATTATATGCTTAATTTGGATAATTGTAGCCCTACTGCCAAACCATTCATTTTATCATCACACATATTTTGGTTTACATTGAACATAACTTGCTCAATAAAAATCCAATTGATGAGAGATTTGAATCTTTAAAAACTAGAGAGATAGAGCTTTAATTTAATATATTATACGATAAATTAAGATAACTATAGACCAGTTGCCGAACCATTCATTTTATCATCACATACATAAAATAAATTCAATTTTAGTGATGACAAAGGAAAACAAATATTGATATGTAGCTTTAATTATATTTGTTCTATCTCTTTTTGTTGATTTTGTTGTTTGATTTGTGGGTTTTACAATTATCATCTTTCTTTAGGATGCTATTATCAAATTGTTTTTTTTTGCTATAGGTAGTGGTCAATTCTAATTGTAGCAAATAGATTTGTATCATATGACTTTTATCTTTATGGCTTCTTCAATGCTTCAATTAAGTTGCTTTTAAATTATACAGTTGGATTTGTTGGTGTTTTCTATGTGTGTTCTCTTCTCAACATTCTTAATTTTTTTTTTAATTTCTAAAATAATAATAATAAAAATAATTCATTTTCTATTCTCAACAATCAAAATCAGTTTTTTTCTTAGGCTTTGCAAGTCTCTTGCTTAAAAGTTCACATTTTTCAACAATGTTTCTCTTTCTCTAATTGATTTATAGACTTATCAATAATACTCAGTGGGTTATCCTGCAATTTTTTTTGCTTTTCTTGACAAACTTGTAAACTTTGATTGCGAATTTCATATGATGACATATTTGAGAAGAACCATAATGATATAGACTTTGAGTTCAATTTGTGGATATTTTATTTATTAATTTTTTAATTATCAATTCAATATAAAATGAACTTCAACACAAAAAGAAAAAAAAAAACCAATAATAATGTAAAAAATATATATAATAAACATACCCGCGCAACGCTACTCAAAAATGGATATAAGTTATAGAAATTACGGAAAGCCAATATAAATTTTAAGTTTAAATAGTTGATCTTGATAATATTCAGGTGATCTTAAATATTATACACAATTTGTTACAAAATACTGACATCGAATATCAAAGACATGTCTATAAAAATAATATCAATTGTACAAGGTGATGATCCTAAAAATATAATTAAACTATATAATATTCTGGTGATCTTCTCAAGTTGGATGAATAATTTAATGACATCTGCTTATAATTAATATTAATAATTATACAAGTACAATTATTAATTTTATTTTAACACAATTTTGTATATATATAAAATTTATATTTACTTTAAAATTGGTATAATTTAATAATTATTATGTTTTAATCTAATTTATTTATTTTATTAAAATAAATTTATTTATAATTTATTTAAAAAACATTGAATAAACATATCATCGTGCGGCCTCATGTCTAGTGTAATTATATAAAAGAAAAACTTTTTTGGTCCATAGTTTTCACCAAGTGATCTCCACGTTATAAAGTAAAGAAATGGGCCACTTTTACATGATGTGGGAATCAAATACCCAAATCATAAGAAAGAAAAGAGATTAAAAAGCTAATGTTGTGCGCATTAGCTCACTAGGATCAAATAAAGCATCACCAAGTGGTCACAGTTGGAAAATTCTTTCGTTTTCGACGTACCAAATGACAATTCGTGCGCTCTGTTTTGCACTTTCACCATACATTCCCTGATATCGAATATAAAGCACACATTTCTCGATATTCAATAGGAGAATATTATACCTAAATTAGAAGGTTTCAAAATTATCATTTTACGGCAACTTCCGTATTTTTTATAAATAGAGCCTCAAAGTTTGGAAATTCAAAACTAAATCAATAATACCACGTCACTGATCCTCTCACTCAAACAGCATGTAGCAGTCACAAATAATTTGTTGGTTTGGGATTTTTATTTTTGATTTGATTTGGAAGAAAGAAGATTATTCCTTTGTATTTGGAAGGGGCCAAAATCAATTTGTTTTTTTGCTTGTGTTGCTGGTGTTAGATGGATTGAATTGAAGTGGGTGTTCAAGTACTTGTGTTCATATTCTAATTGAGAAAGATTTGACTTGAAAATATTGGAAGATTGTTGTAGCAACAGTGGGGATGGCAAGCTTTTTGATTAATCGAAGCCAATGGGCAACCAACCACGGTCGGGTAGCGACTAAGCCGGCAACGATTATGTAGTATTTTTTTTTTTTAAATTTTTGTATGTTTATAATTTTAAATGAGCGAATTGAGGTTTGAATAGTTTTCGAAGTGTCTTTGTTTATTTAAATAGCATATTATTGTCTTTAATGACTAAATCACTCTTTAATTGTTAAAGTTAACAGTCAAAAATGAAAAATAGATGGAACAGTGATAGTTTCTCAAACCAGGCATTTCACCAAACTTTGGGTGACAAAATGTATTTCAGCCTATATAATAATTTATAAAAAGTGAAGGGTAATTTTCGAGGAGAAGAGATAGCAAAAATTTGTGAGAGTATTGCTTATTGGACAACATCGCCTAAAAGGGAGCAAAAATTTGATGAAGTGACATGTCAAGCAAGGATTGGAAGTACCAAGAAATTGGCTCTTGCCAGTAAGACGTGTTAGAACTCAACATATTTGATGCTTGAAACTGCTTTTATTTATAAAGCAGTATTTACTTGTTTAAAGCATCAGGAGCCACCGTATAAATGTTTGCCAAGTAAGGAAGAATGGGAGTTGGTAGAGAAAATTAGTGAAAAGTTAAAAATATTTTACGACACCACACTCTTATTCTTTGGAATTAAATATCCCATTGCAAATATTTATTTTTTTTAGATTTGTGAAATTAGAATGGAGTTGTCTAGATGGCTTACATGTGAAAATGATGTGATAAGGAACATGACAACACGGATGGACTAAAAGTTTTCCAAATATTGAGATGTGATTCGTGGTGTTATGTTAGTTGCAATTGTATTAGATCCTAGATATAAACTGAAGTTGATAAGTATAGTCTTTCCCATGATCTATGGAGAAGATAATGGTCCAAATGAGATTAGGAGGATTCAAGAATTATGTAGTGATTTGTTTTTAGAGTACCAATCTAAACACATAAGTTGTGAACCTCAACCCTCATTATTTGCAACTTCTTCTTAGTCCGAAGTTCCTAATTCTAGTGGTCATCGGAGGATGTTGGATACTTTAGTTGTGCTTATGGAGAAAGAATCTAGTTCTTTCCATGGAAGTCGGTGTTAGAATGTTACTTAGAGGAGAAACTTGTTCCTAGAACTTGTGACTTCGATATATTGGCTTGGTGGAAGTTAAATGGGTTTAACTATCATACTCTACAAAAGATTGCTTGAGATATCCTTGGAATTCTTGTGTCCATTGTTGCTTTTGAATCGGCATTCAGCACTGCTGGCAAAGTAGTGAGTCTGCACCGCAACAGACTACATTCTGATACATTACAAGCGTTGAGGTGTTCCCAAGATTGGTTTGGGGCTGATATAAAAGGTAATCAAATAAAATTTTGATTTCTTCAATGGAATAAAGATTAAAAAAAAACTGATTATGATTTGTTACTCATTAATGTTTATTTATTCTTATGTCAAGTGAAAATACTTGTTCCACAATTTATGATGACAGTGATGTGGACAATAAGGTGTGGTAAATTTGAGAAATGATTTTCTTTCTTTTTTCTTTAGTCATTTCAACAAAAGATAATACTACTTTATATAACCATATCAATTGAACTATATTTTTTATTTGTTTAATAGGAAATTAAAATGATTGAATTATGATGAAAGTGAAGCTTGATGGTGTTGCGGTGTCTGGGATTTGGGACTTCGTATATCTGGTTGTGTTATTTTGTTGGGATTTTGGGTGCGTGCAAATTACGGAATGCGATGGTTGTTCGGTTGGGATTTTGGGTGTATGTGAAATGTGCAGTCGGAATTTTGTACTTTTGTGAACTTGTGATGTGCTACATGTTGTAGTTGGGTTATGACATTGGCTTTGGCTTGTAGTTTGACTCTCTAGACTTTGCACCAATTTGATAGAAAGTTTCCACAAATGTTAAAAGTGATTATTATGTTTGTTTTTATATATTTATATGGATATATAAATATGACTTCTAATGATTTTTTGGGATTTTTACAACAAAAGGTTCTGAATATAGGTTATGTCCTATGCAAGACTATGTTTAACTTAACATCTAAACTAATTAGCCCTTTTCTAGTTTTTATTTTATTTATTTATTTATTTTGGGTATTTGGATAATTGTTGGACTCATGGCAATTGTAAGTTTCTCACTGTGACTCTTTAAGATGTTTAAGGCATTAAGCTAATGAAATTTATATAGAAAATGACCAACGGTGATTAATCCCCATTCACGGGGAAAATTCCTCAAGTGGACTACTTCCCATTCGGGGGAAAATTCCCTATGGGCAGTATCACCCGAACAGGGCATGTAGGGGATGGGGGATCATCTCATCCTCGCATGTCGGGGATGGGTATTCCCCAACACCCCCAACTCTTGTACAATTATTTCCCCTAGGGTCAGGTACTAGTACTGGGGACCCATTCCTCGTCCCCAATCCGACTCGTGCCCATCTCTATTGGGAAGTAGATGTGTGGGGCAGCTCTATGTTTAGATTGGTTTCCAAGTTGAAAAGGGTGAAAGTGGAGTTAAAAGTGCTTAATAAAAGGGAGTATTGGAATCTTTCGGAGAGAATCAAAGAAGCTAGGGAAAATCTTTTATTAGCTCAAAATGAACTTTCTCATAACCCTCTTCTTAATGAGTTAATTCTTGATGAGAGAGACAAAGCCTTGAAATTCAAGACCCTTAGTAAAGCCAAGGAGCCCCTTGCTAAGCAAAAGTCAAGAATTTAGTGGCTTAACCGCTTAAGGAAGGAGATCAAAGCACAAGTTATTTCCTTAAGTGTATTAATGGCCGCAATAATAGAAACAAGATTACCAAGCTTTTTTCTTGAAGATGGCACTTTTAGAGGATGATTTGAGCATAAAGGAGTCAATAGTGAATCATTTCAATAGGGTGTTCGAAGAGCTGTGTAGTGCTAGAGATTTTGGGGTCTTAGGGACTTAATTGAGTCATGTATTCCAAGTAATATGGCTAATGATATGGTGCCTGAGGTGACGAAGAAGGAAATTAAGAAGACGTTGTTTAGTTTTGGAAATAATAAATCTCCTGGTCTGGATGGTTTTGGAGCCTTTTTCTACAAATAAGCTTGGGATGTTATGGGTGGGGATGTGGTGTGTGATATCAAGAGTTCTTTAGGGGGGGTCGTCTTCTTGAAGAGGTAAATTGCACTTCTATTGCTCTTATTCCTAAGTGTGCTAATCCCTCCTCGTGTAAAGATTTTAGACCCATCTCTTGTTGCAATACCCTTTATAAGTGTATTACTAAAATCATTGCCAATAGAGTAAAGAGTTGTCTACCCCTTTTTATTGATCATGCTTAAGCAACCTTTGTTGGGGATAAGAGGATAGGGAATAATATTCTTCTTTGCCAAGAACTTGTCCACAATTATAATAGGCCCTTGGCCAAGGAGAAAAAGGTGTACTCTTAAGGTTGACTTGATAAAGGCCTATGATTCAGTGAATTGAAGTTTTCTTCTTGAAACTCTTAATTGTTTTGGTTTCCCTAACAATTTGATCTCTTGTATTGCTAGTTGTATTACATCTCCCAAATTTTCGGTGGTTATTAATGGAGAGCTTGTGGGCTTCTTTGGTAGTTCTAGAGGTTTAAGACAAGGGGATTCGTTATCTCCCTATTTATTTGTCATTGTGATAGAGGTTCTATCCCATTAGCTCAATTAAACGGCGGCTCATCCAAGCTTCAAGTTTCATTGGAAGTGTAAGAATTTGGAGATTATGCACTTATGCTTTGCGGATGATCTTATGCTCTTTTGCCAAGCCAAAGGTACATCTCTTTCTCTTTTTAAAAATGTTTTATTGAAGTTTGAATTGTGGTCGGGTTTGAGAGCACCCTGATAAGAGTAATATTTTTCTGTCCGAAGTTTCTAGCGGTAAAAAGAGGGAGCTTTTGAAATTTGGTTGAGTATGCCAAGGACAAATTACCTATAAGATACTTGGGAGTCCCCCTCATTACTTCTAAGTTAACTTATGGCAATTGTCAACCTCTTTTGGATAAAATTTTGGTTAGGGTCTCATCTTGGAGGAGTAGAATTCTTTCGTATGCAGGAAGTGTTATTCTCAAAAAGTTTATTCTTTAGAGTGTTCAAATTTATTGGGCTTTTCTCTTCAGCCTTCCCTCTAAAATTCATAATGAAATTGATGCTTGATTAAGAGCCTTTCTTTGGTCCGTAGTGGATATGAATAGACATAAGGCTAGGATTGCTTGGGAAGACGTTTTTGTGCCTAAACTTGGGGGTGGTCTCTAGTTTATGAAGTCTAAGGAGTGGAATATTGTTGCCTTTTTAAAACATTTTTGGAATTTATGCAACTATAGGAGACCTTCTATTTGGGTGGCTTGGGTGAGGACTTATCTTATTAGAAATAGGAATATTTGGGAAATCAATGTCCCTCAACATTGTTGTTGGTCTTGGAGACATATTCTTAAATTTAAGGTGCTAGCTAGGGAGAGAATAAAAAGCATTATTGGTAATGGTCATCTCACTTCTCTTTGGTTTGACAATTGGCATCCAAATGGCCCTTTAATATGCAAATATGGGGATCGAATAATTTATGATTCGGGTTTGGGAAAAGATTTCATGGTTAGTGAAGTTATTGATAATGATTGTTGGAGGTGGCAAGTGGCTAATTCATGGGCTCTTATGGACATGAAAAATTCAGTCAACTTTAGTCCTTCTTAAGGGGAAGACAAGGTTATTTGGTCTCAATTCTCTTCAGGTTGCTATTCTATTAAATCGGCTTGGGAGGTTATTAGAGGAAGGAAGTCGAGAGTTGTTTGGAGTGATCTAGTATGGTTCCAAAATTCTATACCTCGGCATGCTATGATTTTGTGGATGGCTATGAAAGGTAGGCTTCTTACTAAAGATAAACTCATGAGATATGGTGTTATCTCTAATGTCAATTGTTGTTTTTGTAATGGGGGGCAAGAAACTTTAGATCACCTATTATTTGCGTGGCTGTTCTCTTATTCCTTATGGTGTAGTATTATTGAGCTCCTCATCTAGGCTATTTACTATGACCTTGGCAAGAGGATATCTTGTTTCTTGCTAGTAGATAGAAAAGGAACAAGTTGAAATATGTTATTGGTAAGTTTTGTTTGGGAGCTACCATGTATTGGATTTGGAGGGAGAGGAATAGTAGGATGTTTGAAGGTGAATGTAAGGAGATTCAATCTATAATCGACTCCATCAAATGCCATGTTAGAGAAAGGGCCATGGACTTCAAAATTTTCAAGGCATCTTTCAACAATAGAAGATTGACAGATTCTTGGGGCCTTCGTAGGGCTATTTTCAAGTCGTCATTCTTCAAGCCCGTTCATGTTAATAGAAGCTTCCTTGGAGCAGCTTCGGTATCTTTTGGTGCAAGCTTGTTTTGGTTAGTTCTTTGTTTTTAAAGGAATTTGTGTGTTGTTAGTCTTGTTCTTAACCCAGGGCATGTCCTGAGGTAGGTCTTTGTTGTTTATTTTGTTGCAATTTTGGGTGTGTTCCTGTTGGTTTTTTTTCTTTGGAACTCAAGGTTTGTCTTGAGTTGATTGGCCGTTTTCTTTCGCTTTTGGCCTTTGATTTTGGGTGGGTGGTGTTTTTAGGTCTCCTCTTGTTTCCAATCTCTTTTTGGTAGATTACATAACAAGAGGAGAGTGATTGTGGGGCTGCCTTGTTTGAGTTCTCTTCTTGGGGCTTGCTGCTTTGAATTGATTTTAGCTAGTGTTCTTAGAGATTACTTGATTCTTTTGTATGTAACATAAGGCATGTTCTATGGTAGGTTGGCTGATTTTTTTTCATGGCCTTTTTACATATTTTTCCTTTTTAATAAATATTTACTTAAAAAAAAAAAAAAAAATCTTAATTTCGGTAGTTGAAAGAATTAACAGAAAAGTTTAATTTAAAGAAGTTGAATGAAGAATAGAAGATGTTGTGGACACCGATTGGCGATTACAGTGGAAGAATCAATACGCAAAGCAAATTGATTATAATTTACATTTCTTTATTAACAAGGGGAACTGGAAGAAGATGAAGAAAATCACCTATCAAACCAATAGCGCAAACAAGTCTTCGTTAAGCATAGTCTTCAGTTGGGGCTGGGGAATAGAACCCAATGAAAATGTCACCATAAATAAGCCCAGCCAAGCCTCCTCCAATGAGAGGCCCAACCCAGTAGATCCACATCTGTGAGAAGTCCCCGCTAACAACAGCTGGACCGAATGATCGGGCTGGGTTCATTGACCCACCACTGAATGGGCCAGCAGCGAGAATGTTTGCACCAACTATGAACCCAATTGCAATTGGTGCAATTGTTCCCAGTGAGCCTTTCTTGGGGTCTACGGCTGTGGCATAAACTGTGTACACCAGTGCAAAGGTTATAACGATCTCCATTACAACACCTTCCAGAGCACTCATTCCTGAAGCAACTCCGTGGGTTGGGGTCTGCCGATTCCACCATATCAAAATCAGCTTTTATTATGATAAAATTTTAAAAATATTTCTAATTCAGTAAAGTTTTAAAGCAATATAACCATTTTAGTTATAGCGAATGATATTGACTTATATGTACGTACAGCGGAACTAGTAACGAACTGTCGGAGGAGGCAAGCAACGATGGAGCCAAGGCATTGGGCAATCCAGTAGAAAATTCCGGTAAGGATGGTGATATTGCCTCCAATAGCCAATCCGAAGGTGACGGCTGGATTCAAATGGCCACCAGAGATGTTGGCAGCCATGGAGACACCCACAAATAAAGCAAATGCATGGGCCACAGCCACTGCCACCAGCCCAGCCTCGTCTAATGCTGCATCCGATGTTAACTTACCTAAAACACAAATATACAAAATCAAACACATATTTACCACTGAATAATATTTATCATGATTGTTTTAGTTTTTTCTTATTTTGTGAAAGGTTCGTGCCATGCAACGTCATTCAACTCACCATAAGCAATAGCGGATCCAACACCAGCAAACACAAAAAGAAGAGTGGCAATGAACTCGGAAAGATAAGCCTTCAGTGACCCAACACTGAAAGAGTCACCAATACGGCCAAAAGCTATCTTCACCATTTTGTTTTTAATTAAGAAGAAAACTTAAAGAAGACTCAGGTTGCTACTATTTCTTGAATGTGTGCTGCAGATTAAGCTTGATGGCCTAGCTTTTTATACTGCTAAATAGAATATACAAAGTAAGAAAGGCCACAGCTGGCACCGACTATGGGGCCGCAATGAGTGTAATAGTGATATTATTGGATGCCGACCAACCGCCTTTTATTTGATAAATATAGGAATTATGAGCACAAGACAACATACTTAACTAGTAATTAATGAACATAAAATAAAACAGGTTATTGTTTTATAAGTATATGATTGAGGATAAGCATGTTCTGATGGAATATTTTTCACAAAGTTAGGTCCATTATATGATGATGATGTTTGATGTCATTCTTCCAAACCCAACATTACATTAATAGCAAAAAAAATACGATTACTTTGAGGGAGTTCGTTTTGTTGTAGTTAGTGCTGTGTAAGGAGACATGGTCGAGAGAATTTCAACCAGAAATTTAGTGTATTAAAACAGTTTGAGATCTGATAAAATCATAGGTAAGAATTCATATTTTGTCATATATATATATATATATATATATGCAATGGATCGATATAGAAGTGGCAATCCCATCGATCAAAAGATTCTAAAATGACGTTATAATAACATAATTTCAGTTTTAAATCACATAGAGGTTTGATATTGTTCCTTCATTCAAAAAACTTTCAGTTACAGAAAGAGGATTCAAGAATATTTTAATTAAAAGATGAAATCAATAGATAGGTTAAGTAAATTCATCACGTAATCCACTGAGAAGAACAGGTGTCCTCGAGATTCGCAAAAGTTTCTACTTTCTACCACTCATCCATGAACTATTTAATTGTAATGTATTAGATAAGTTTATACTAATGTATACTTTGGGGATAACATTTAATAACATGTAGTTGGGACTTAGGGTGATATAGTGGAACTTTTTTGGCATTGTGGAAATGTTTTAATAGACTTTTGTTTATAGAATAACCATAAAACAGACTCCACTTTTCATTTAGCTTCAACTGAATTGATTGATTTTCATATTTGATAGGTGAGAATTGATATATTACTATGATAATGTCGTTTCCACCAATCTTAGTCATCTTTAGGTTAAATTAATTACATATTTTAGTAGTGATATGATGTTAATAATTTTTCTAAGATAATAGAAATCTTAGAAAATATATCGTTATCGTTGTGTTGCTTTCAGACTCCATTGAAATATATAAATCCTAGTTGTTATGTGCTTATATAACAATGTTAGCTCATAAATTCTTATAGGATGATTCAAAACAATCCACCAATATATTTGGAAGAAGGCTTATGTGTTGTTTGTATTTTTCACTTATAATTCGTATCTAATTATATTTAATCTTTAGGTTGTTTTTTTTTTCCTTTAATTTATCATTTATTTTCATAACTTTACATTTGAATTAACAACTAAATTTAAATCACCAATTCACTTATATATATATTGTTGTGTGTGATTTTTCCATTAAGCTCGAAGAAGTCAGAGTCTCGCGAGGTTATAGTTCAACCCAAAATCAATTGGGCTTAACACTTGTTTGACCGAGCATAAGCTAGTCATGACCAACTTTGACAATTGTTTGAACAGATCACAGATAAGCTCAAATCTCAGATATTTCAGAAGAGATCAGATCAATAGTAATGATAGCGTGATCTTAGCGCTCAATCGCTTGAATATCGGAGTTGCACTTTCATCTTGATTGTAATTCTTTAATTTTTCTTTCCTTTGTAAGAAACTTGTATATAGACCCCCTCCAACGATGGGAGAGGGTTAAAAAATAATTCTAGGTATATTACAATATTTCTTGTAAGCTCTCTAAGCAATAAGAAAAACAGTAGACTTAGGCTTAAGATTCAAACTTGCCGAACCACTTTAAAAACCAATTGTGTTTATTACATTATTGTGCTTCTTTTATATTCACTTGCTGATTATCTTTAATCATGCACACATACGTTCCGATTCCGCTAAGGTCAATCAAATCACTCTAGTTGGTGTAAATCTTACATCAACATTTTGGTGCTGGAAGGAGGGTCTCCGCCTACTTTACATATTTCTGGCAAGAAACAAGCAATTTCAGTGAACCGATCACCTGAAATTTCAAATGGCTCGTACTAGATCTAAAACCACCACCAAAAATCATGACAACGTGGAAACTATCCATCAAGAGGAGCAACAGATTGCTTCTTCGAGTTGACCACCAGTGTTGCCAGTGCAGTAGGTCGTGAATCAACAGAGAGTAGGGACTTCAAATCCCAAGAATGGCTAGCTGATGGAGATGATAAGGACGATGGTTGCACATGCGGTGGAACAGAACGTGGCTGAAATAAGGAACCAAAAACCGGCCCACTAGGACCTCGATCAGCCATGCTTTATAGAAGTTAGTCCAACGGGTCGAAATAACTCGATCAACACCAAGGAGCGATCGTCACCCTTGACACCACAGGGCACCTTCTGCTCATGAGCATGAAACCCGTGGGCAAGTTAACCCCGGGAGGTGACCAGGCAAACGACCCATGGGGGAAGATGAAGGTAATGGTCGCCAAAGGGTTTCTCACCCTAATCGACAATACAACCAACGCCAACATGCCGATTTTAACCCATGTCAAAGGCAGGCTCAAACTTTGCAAGCTTACGAGATGAGCCATGCACGTCAATCTAGCAATGATCGATGTTCCAGTTTTTACCAACGTCGTAAGCAACACATTGATGAGCATGACAACACCTACCAACCCAACCATCATGACTCCATCTCGCACATTAATGCACACGACAGAGCAAGCTCACAAGCAATTGATCTCCGAACTCATCTACTTGAGGTAAGGCTGAACAGAGCTCGCAGCCAAAATACTCCTCACGATGAGGACTTAGATCAAGTAGGCTCAAACTTTGCAAGCTTACGAGATGAGCCATGCACGCCAATCTAGCAATGATCGACATTCCAGTTTTTACCAACGTCGCAAGCAACACATTGATGAGCATGACAACACCTACCAACCCAACCATCATGACTCCATCTCGCACATTAATGCACACGACAGAGCAAGCTCATAAGCAATTGATCTTTGAACTCACTTACTTGAGGTAAGGCTGAACAGAGCTCGCAGCCAGAATACTCCTCATGATGAGGACTTAGATCAAGTGTAAAAAATGCTCGACGATCTAAGAGCCCACCAGAATAATTCGGTGGAAGAGATAGTAAGTTCTCTGTTCATGGAGGAAGTTTGTCAAGCCCCGCTTCCCAAGGATTCAAGGCCCATGAGAGCAAGTTTGATGGGAAAGGGGATCCCGGAGACCACCTTGATTCTTTCAATGACTTGATAGAGCTACATCAAGTCTTTGACTTGGCAAAGTGTCGTTGTTTCATGGTCATTTTAGTAAGAGATGCTAAAAGGTGGTATAAGAGGCTCAAGGCAAACTCAATACAGTCTTGGCAATAATTCTCCCCGCTGTACTTACAACAATTCCAAGCGAGGAGACAATTCACAATGTTACTCAACTACCTAAGTAGTATTCATCAAGAAAGAGACGAAACTCTAACCTCGTATTTAATGAGGTTCCAGAACGAACAGGCAAAGGTCACAGATGCACCTAAGAAGTCAATCTGCACTTTGCTTATAGCAGAATAAGGCTATAGATGGAACTACGGAAAGAGATTCAAAGCGAAGACCATGTGAGCTTGGCCAAGTTCTATCAAATGGTCGTCAAACATCAACGAGTAGAAAGCTCGATGGTTGCCTTAGCCAGAAGCTTACCTAAAAGAGCCCCCTAACAAACAAAAGGAAGGGCTAAGATCATAACAATAGGGACCGAAATAGGTTCCAAAAAAGGCAGAAAACAGAATCCCGCGAAGAAAGGTAACTTTTTTTGCGGTATGCATTATACACCCTCTTAACGCAAGACGTAGCTCACATCTATGAAGTCTCTCACGAGGCTAGGAAATTACCTGTGCCAGAGAGAATAAAGGGGGCACCAGGCAGAAGAGATCGCTATAAATATTGTAGGTACCACCGAGACATTAGGCACAACACTAATGAGTGTCGGGCTCTGAAAGACGTCATTGAGGACCTGATTAGAAGAGGTCACCTGAAAGAATTTGTCAAGGAGGAGCCAGTTCGCGAAAATCCTTGCGAGTAGAATAATCAGATCCAACAAACCTAGTCGAACAAGGATGTATTGATGGGTATGATCAATGGGGGGGCCCAACATTGCAGAGAGCTCCAAGCTCTCTCGCGAGCAATATTGTGAGAGGCCAAGACAGACTCGGTCCCTAGAGTAATGAATTGTGAGCAAAAGTCGTCAAAGCGACCTAGGCTAGAAAGCAAGGTAATAGGTTTCACCAAGGAAGAATGCGATCAATCCTGCCACCACAAGCATGATGCGATTGTAATCGTAGCGAGGATTGGCAATGCCTGAGTACTCAAGGTAATGGTCGATAACGGTAATACAGCGAACATCATTTTCTTGGGAGCTTTTCAAGAAATGAAGTTCACCGAGTGAGATCTAAAGGCATGTCTGTCGCTGCTATACAGATTCACTAGGGATAGCTTAGCCCCAAGGGAACAATCGAGCTACCTGTAACTCTGGGGAAAAAGCCTCAAATAAGGACAGTGATGGCAGAGTTTTTAGTAGCCGATTGCCCAACCACCTATAATATCATTTTGGGAAGGCCACTCCTAGACGACCTGAGCGCAATCACCTCAGTACACTATCAGGCAATGAGATTCCCTACTCTTGACAGAATCACAATGATCAGAAGTTGTAGGAAAAACTCAAATGAGCGTTACAATCGGGTCATTCATGTTGCACTAAAATGACCACTCCTGAGGACTATGATCATCGTTGTGTCCAAGCCAAAGCCCAGACCATTGGAAGACACCATAAATCCTTGCATCCACATAGAAGAGTCCATAACAAGGCTCACAGAGGAGCTACGAGAAGTACCTGTCAACGAGGAAGACCTAACTCGCATGATGAAAATTGGGAGCAGTCTGAGCAACGAACTGGCAAACAGTCTTGTGGGGTTCCTAAAGAAAAACCTTGACGTGTTTGCTTGGGTACATGCAGACATCATGGGGATCAACCCCAAAGTAATGTGTCATAGATTGAACATTGACTTAGGGGCTCAGCTGATTAGACAAAAGAGAAGGTCTATAGAGTTGATAAGCTCCTGAACATCAACTTCATTCGGGAAATGAAGTGCTCGGACTGGCTCGCCAATCTAGTCTTAGTGAAGAATTTGAATGGCAAGTGGTGAACTTGTATCGACTTCATTGATCTGAACAAGGTATATCCTAAAGACAGCTTTTCGCTACCCCGGATCGATCAATTAGTAGATGCGACAGCAGGGAACGCACTACTAAGCTTCATGAATACTTACTCGAGATATAATCAAATCCTAATGTATCAACTCGATGAAGAACACACCTCTTTTATTACTAACCGGGGTATCTATTGTTACAAGGTTATGACATTTGGCCTTAAGAACGTTGGAACGACCTACCAGTGTTTGGTGAATCAAATGTTCGCCGAGCAAATTGGTAAAACCATGGAGGTATATATTGACGACATGCTTATTAAATCAAAGATCGCGGAAAGCCACATCAAGCACCTGGGGGAAATGTTCGGTATACTCAAAAGTATCGAATGCGATTAAACCCCTTGAAGTGTGCTTTTGGAGTAAGCTCGAGGAAGTTTTTGGGTTTCCTGTTAAATCAGTGAGGTGTTGAAGCTAACCTAGACAAGATTCAAGCTCTCTTGAAAATGCAGAGTCTGACTAATATAAAGCAGGTTTAGAGTTTGGCAGGACGAGTGTCCACACTAAATAGGCTTGTTTCCCAAGCTACATATAGATGTCTGCCTTTCTTTGAAACCCTAAAGGGCAACAAGGGTTTCAAGTAGATAGAGGAGTGCGAGAAAGCATTCCAAGAGTTGAAGAGGCACTTGGGGCAGCCTAGGTTTACAAACGATCCGAAAACGAACAAACACCCCCGTTAGAAACTCATTCGATAAGCACAAAAGGGTGTTCGAAACCGTGTTCGAACTCAAACGAACACAAAATGGCTATTCGAATTCGTTCGATTAACCAAACAAGCAGTTTGTGATCATTCGATTAACTTGTTCAAATAACTTGTAAATATCGGTTCAAATAACTCGATCGAATAACTTAGGGCTGTTCGAATTCATTCAATTAACCAAATTAGGGATGTGATTGAATTGGATTTGGATTTTGGGCCAGGAAAGGGAAAATGTGGAATTGGGTTTGGATTTTTATTTTAAAATTTGGGTGGGGCCGGGTTAGTTTGTTGGTTATATATATATATATTGTGTAATTGTGTATATACAAAATTATTATTATACATATATTAATCATAAATTAAATATGTTTAATATGTTATTAAATTATCAAAATTATAGGTTATCATATATATATATTATCATTACTGTCTATATATATATATTTTGTATCAACACCCATAAATTCATAGTAGTATGAGGGTCTATTATAATATATGATCAATATATATATGTGATTAATTTGTTATATATATATAATGTGTAATTGTGTATATACAAAATTATTATCATACATATATGAATAATAGATTAAATATGTTTAATATGTTATTAAATTACCAAAATTATAGGTTATCATATATATATTATCATTACATAAATTATCATAAATATTTTAAATGTCTACATATATATTTTGTATCAACACCCATAAATTCATAGTGGAATGAAAGTCTATTATAATATATGATCAATACAAATATGTGTTTAATTTAAGTTTAATAAAGCTATTATGTTATTAAATTTGTCATGCTATATATCACTTGATTATATAATATGTTATGTTCATAAATTTGTCATACTATATTTAATTAAGCCATTATATTATTAAATTTGTCATGCTATATATCACTTGATTATATAATATGTTATGTTCATCAATTTACTATGCTATATTTAATTAAACTATTATGTTATTAAATTTGTCATGTTATACATCACTTAATTATACAATATGTTATGTTCATCAATTTACCATACTATAGTTATTATTTATTAATTGAAATGTTATCTCATAATATTTAATTATTGATAACATTTAGAAAAATATGAACCTATTATGTTATTAGATTTGCTATGTTATATATCACTTGATTATATAATTTATTATGCTATTAAATTTGTCATGTTATGTATCATAATAATTTATTATTTTTTAATTAAAATGCTATATACTTATATATTTAATTATTAATGACATTTAAAAAAAATAATCCAAACATATTATAGTAGAACCTTTCGATATTAATACTCTATATAAGAATAACTTTCATATAGTTATAAAAAATTATGGTCCCAACTTGGGCCAGTTATAAATAAGAATAAATTTCACATTATAATAAATTATGATTTTTCTACATCATGTCTTAAGGAACTTGCCTCTACATAGTAATAATTATATGTATATTGCAAAAAAAACATATCCTATGTTACATTAAAGATTTAAGATGAAATAAAATATTTATCTAAAGTTATTTGGGATAGTGATTTATGTTTTAGAGTTGTTACCACATCTTTTATCTTGCGAGTACGTAATAAATCGCCAGCATGGACACCTTCTTGTTGAAGCCAAAATATTTCTAGCTTCTCAAGTATGTTTACAATTTCTTGACATGAAACTTTTGGGTATTTTCGTATTATCATCATTAAGATTATCTCCTTCTTCTTCTTATCTAATTCCAATGATAATTTCTTCTTCAGTTAAAGCATACACGGCTTGTTACTCATTTGGATGATTGGGGAAGACATTAATATCCATTTCATTAGTGTAGTGAATTTATCGAATTTGTTCACTCAATTCATTTGTACTCCTGAAACATGAATTATAAAATAAGAAATCAAAACAATAATTTTTTTAATCAAAACAATAATTCTTGTAACTACACCTCGATTAAGTTATAACCTCCTCATAGTAATAAATTTAGTTGATCCCAACATTATGACTATAAAGAAATTCTATTGTATATATATAAGAAAAACAAAAGCATCATAATATTTTATTATTGATTACCATTAAAAAAATTCATCCAAACTAAACCAAACATAATATCAATATATATATATATAATGTATACCATGTTTTTCGAACATAAACAAATGAATAATCAAACGGATTGTTCGCGAATGGATGGATCAGTCGAATGCAGTATGTCAAACATCCTATGTTTGCGAACATAATCGAACAAACATCCTATGTTCGAACTCGAATCGAACATATTATCAAACGAACATCGAACTGTTCGCGAACAGTTTGTTATCAAGTCGAATCAAACAGTTATCGAACAAACATCGAATTGTTCGCGAACAGCTCAATTCGTTTGCACCCCTAGGGCAACCTCCTTTGTTATCAAAGCCCATCCTGGGTGAGCCCCTGTTATTATACTTATCGATACCTAAGTCCGCGATCAATGCAGCTTTGGTATGCGAGGAAGGGGGAGTGTAGTGGCCAGTGTACTATGTGAGCAAGCCGTTGCTCATTGTCGAGACAAGGTATCCACAGATGGAGAAGCTCACATATGCACTCATATTAGTCGCTTGGAAAATACGGCCATATTTTCAAGCTCACTCCATACATGTTCTGACAAATTTTTCCGCCGAAAAAGATAATACAAAAACCCAGGGCATCGGGTAGATTAATTCAGTGGACTATGGAGCTCAGTTATCATGACATCAAGTATATCCCAAGAACAACAATCAAGGGACAAACTTGGCTGACTTCATCTCAGAATTCTCATTCTAGCCCAAGGGGAGATAAGCTTGCTTGAAGCAAGCACCCCTAAAGAGAACAAGCCAATAGGGCCAAAGCTTGACAATTTATGGCAGTGGACTTTGTAGGTGGATGGGTCCTCGAATGAGAAGGGGGTAAAAGTCGAGCTCTTGCTCTAAGGTCCAGAAGGGAATCCAATCCGAGCTACAGCCGAATTTGGGTTTGCTGCCTCGAACAATGAGGTAGAATATGAGGCTATACTCACAAAAATCCACCTAACCAATGAAATGGGGGCAGAATCAATCAAGATATACAATAACTCCCAGCTCGTGGTCCACCAAAGCTCTAGAGAATGTTAGGCCAAAAAGGATAGAATGGCTTCTTATCTCCAAAAGGTAAAATTTGAGTTTGAGCATTTCAAGAGTTTTTCAATTCTGTAGATCCTAAGGGAGCAGAATTCAGTGGCTGATGTCTTAGCTCGCCTGGCTTCAGCGATGAGCAAAGAAACAACTGATTTTATCCCTATTAAATTCCTCCCAAGTCCGAGCATCCTCGCATCACAAGAATCAGTTTTGGTAACAGGGCAAAGGTACAGCTAGATAGATTCAATAACCATGTACTTAAGAGATGAGACAGTGTCCGAGGGAAGAAATGAACCCAAGACCCTTCAAGCAAAATCAGCTCGATATATGCTTATTAATGACAAGTTGTATAAAAGAGGCTATAACTCCTCATTGTTGCGATATGTTGATTATGAGGATGCGGAGTACATCCTGAAGGAAATCCATGAGGGTATCTATGGAAATCACGTTGGGGGCAAATCTTTGGCATACAAGGTACTCTACTAGGGATATTATTGGCCGACAGTCTTCGACGATTTGGCCGACTTCATACGAAAGTGCAATAAATGTCAGAGGTTCATAGACATTTTGCGAGCTCTACCACAAGAGTTGACCACTCTAACAAGCTCATGACCATTTGCGATCTGGGGGATCGATCTAATAGGCCCTTTGCCTTAGGAAAAAGGAGGTGTCAAGTTTGGAATGGTTGCAGTCGACTACTTCACCAAGTGGGTAGAAGTTGAGCCTTTAGCTGCCATCACTTCGAACAAGCAGAAGGAGTTCATCTACAAAAACATCATTTGTAGATTTGGAATCCCCATACATCATAACCGACAATGGGAAGCAGTTTGATTGCGAAGACTTCTAATCACTCTGTGAAAGCCTCGGCAACAAGAAAAGCTTCTTCGCAGTTTACTAGCCTCAAGCTAACGGTCAAGTAGAAGCCGTCAATAAGGTGATCAAGCACACTATTGAGAAGAAGCTTGACTCTCTTAAAGGAAGATGGGCAGACGAACTGCCCTAGGCCTTATGATCATATAGGATGACGGCCAAAAGCTTGACAGGAGAAACCCCATTCTCTCATATAGGCAATAGCCCTGGTTGAAGTTGGGATTAGTTCATTTTGGAGAGAGGTCTTCAATAAGGAAACAAATGAAGATCTTCTTCGTCTAAGGCTAAATTTAATCGAATAACATCGGGCTAAGTCTTAGTTAAGGGTTGCTTCTTATTAACATTGAGCTAAACTATATTTCAATTCTAAAGTAAAAAAACTGAGACCTTAGGGTGGGAGACCTAGTTCTCAAAAAGGTTATTTCAAGTATACAGAATCCAAACTTGGGGACACTTGGGCCCAAATAGGAAGGTCCTTTTAAGATCTCTGAAAAGCTCGCACTAGGAACTTTTCACCTGGAACACCTCAATGGTGAAGCTGTATTGCAAGCATGGAATGTCGAGCATCTAAAAAAGGTACTACCAATAAGCAACTCGGGTTTCAGTTTTATTATCTCTCATTTCTCTTCAAAATCAAATGTAAGGTCTCTTATGGCCAAATTTCAATTATTAATAAAGAGATATTATTCATAACTTTCTTTTTGTTCACAACCTAAGCTATAACATCTAAAAAACTCAGAGTCAAGAGTTCAAAAAAAGGCAGCTTAGCTTTGTAAGCCACACCACAATTCAACTCATCAAGGGAGACATTCCCCAACGCGATGAAGTTAAAACTTGGAAAACACTCAAGTAAATCACGTCAAAAGAAAATCGATCATAAATCACGACCAAAACATGAGACGGGCAACCAACCCAAACTTGGCGTTGTCGCAAGAAAGATTTTCTTGTTTGTTCGAAAAGCTTTTAAAGAAGTGAGCTACGCATAACTTGGAGCAAATTCAAATTTATTATGCTAAGTTCACTCAAAACAATTAAAATGACTTTGTAGGAATAAAATTATTTCTCGACCACAAATGAGAAAATTTAAATTTTCATTAATCGGTAAATGTTTAGTTACAAAACTAAATTAAAAAAAATATACAAAAGTTTATGTCGCAGGGGGTGGAGCATCTTTGGCAACAGGAGCTTGGGTAGCATCTTCGGGAGTAGGAGTATGAGCGTCTTTTGATGGCTTGCCATGGGGAAGGTCACCGACATCAGTTGAAAGCGGAGCTAGCGAGGTTAGGACCTTGACTTTTTGCTTGATTGCGACCTCTTCCTTTTTGTCGCCTCCTTCTTCATCCTCGCTCTCATCAGACTCAGAGCTGTCTGAGTAAATAAACTCCAAGCCCTCTGCTTCATCCTTCATCCTATCAATTTCTGTCTAGTAGATGGTGGGAAGAAAGGAGAAATCTAGTGAGAGATGAGCCTTCCATAACTGTTGGACCAAGTAGAACGAAGTCTCCCAGGCGTAGTTTTTTATCTCCAAATTCAGTCTTTTAACCTCTTTTTTGAGCTTAACAGCCTCTACTTCTGCTTCCTTACGATCCTCCTTCTCTTGAAAGAGTTGGCCCGAGGCGTCTGTGTACTTGGCTTCCTAGTCTGACGTAGTTTTTTAAGCCACAGTAAGCTCAAAAGCTAACTTATTGTTGGCAGCTAGGTCTCTTTAGGCTTTCTATAGGTTCATCTCAGCTTGTTGTTAGGCAACCTCACTCCCTAAGAGTTTGTCGAGAAACTCTCTCTCTTTGACTGCGAGGGCCTTGGCTTACCCTTCCTTAAGTCACTCAAGCTCAACTTGCAGCAACTCTCTCTCCTTCTTCGCCACCTTGGCCTTCACCAAGGCGTCTTCCTTGAGCTTCTCTGCTTCCTGCCAATCTAGGTGATTGCCTGCCAAGGTTGGATAGCTCTCATAAAAAAGGACCTTGGTCATCGTGCTAGCTGAAAAGGAAAAAAGCAATTAGCAAAAAGGAAGGGAGAAGACCTCTAAATAATGTGAGAAAGGCAAACTACCAATACCTTGGTGACATAGCTATAGAGGCGAGCAAGCTGCTCGTGAGGAGGGGCAGTCTTGAGCATCAGGTAAGTCCACTCCGAAACAGCCTCCCTGACCATCGAGGCTCCAACGCCTATATGCTTGGGAAGCCCGCTGATCCGCTCATCAAGGTCGGCCTCAGCTACCTCATCTGTTTTCCTTATACGACGTCGCGGGGGCGAGCTCCCCCTACTTCCAATAAGGATGGTGGCCTTAGCCATCGGAGCAAACTTCCTCTTAGTCATGCTCTTGACCAAGATTTTCTTTGGGCCACTAGCAGGCCCGATAATCTTTGTTCTTGAGCCTTCTAACTACTCGGTAAACTTATGTTTCCCTGAGTCTCCCTGCTGCTCGGTTGATTTCTTTTGCCCCGAGCCTTCCACCGACTCGGAGTACTTCTTCGTCAAGCCCTCGAGGAGTCTAGAAGTATCTTTTTGCCCAATGCCTTGGAGGCAGTTAAAGGCTTCCTTACACTTGGGCCCTCCCCAAGCTCTCTGCTAGTTCGTTTGATGGCTGGCTGCGAGGAACCAGCCCTAGTCGCCCCGGTAGGATCCACGGGCTATTTCTTCGCCTAGATTATCGATGGTTTCTTGGCAGTCCCACGAGTTTGTGCCTTCTTCTTTAGGTTTTTTTAGCTTATCAACCCATATATCTGCAAAGAAAACATGGTTGTTAGCGACCTATCAAGATGGAGACATAAATAGCAAGCTACTAAACACTTATCTTTCTCAAAGATAGCGTATAATTTTGTGAAGCCATTGTAGAAATTGTAAGCTACCAAGCAAGAAAGTGTGATGAGCTCAGTAACGTCACGCTCGCTGCTTGGAAGCCTACTAAAATGTTGAAGCCGCTCTTGGCTCACTTTAGAGAGAAAGTTTTGCTCGACGTTTACTACAAAACAAAGAAAATCAAGTTAGCTCGTGGGTTCGAATAAAAAAGCGTTAAGCTTTGTGCGAAGATCAGGGATACTTATTGGCCTTTGAGGCAAAAATGCTAACTTCCCCGGCTTCATAGAAGAAAGATTAGGAGCCCAATTCCCAATCTTCTTTGGGAGTCCGACCAAACCATTCAAGTGTACTTTCCTCGCCTTAGAGAGGTAGTATGTCTAATCTTGACTTTTCTTTAACTTATACAGGTGGACAAGCTCGTCCACCGATAGCTCATCCAATTTAGCTATCTAGTATGTCATATACATTCCTACAATTATTATATACGAGTTCCTCGTTAGTTGGAGGGGAGCAATGTCAAATCTTTTCAGTACGTCGGCAATAAAATAGTGAGGAGGGACGGATATCCCACAGCTCATAAGGGTGTCCGAAATCGTCGCCCAACTTCTGGGGGGATTTTTTCGAGAGATATCTTTTGAAGCCATCAATAGAAGTTGAGTCATATAAATATCTTTTATGTGCTCAAGATCATTGGCCCCAATTAAGGAACTTGGTTCCTTCCTAAGTCTAGGAACTGGTGAGCTCCTTAGTGGGGGAAGTTCGGCAGAAGCATTATCCAAGGAGCCCACAGTATCATTGTCCGAGCTCCTTCAAAAAAAGTCCTCAGAAACTTCTTCTGCCTCACGAACAACTGAAGTTGTCGAGGAGTTGAAAAAGTGATCTATACTATGGCTGTTGAACAATGACATGGTGGAAGCATGCCTCTTGATACTTGAAACAGAAGCGAACAAGTGTCAAAGCTCAAAATATTGGTGACCTATCCACACTTTGCTTTCAATTCAGGCATACAAGATAGCTCGCATCGACTAAGAGATACAAGCAAGCTACTAGGATTCTGGCGGCCACCTTCTTAAACCCTCTTAAAACCCAAACTTGTGGGTCTACTTAAAAAACCCTAAAAAACCTAACATGGCCACGACAATGGCCACCCTCAAGAGTAAAGAAAACTTGAAACAAAGAAGAATGAAGACAAGAGCCTTACCGAAGTGCAAAACGCGGTGGGGGTTCGCTGGAAAGTCACCGTAAGTTTGAGAGAGAACCGAAGGAATAAGAAGCAATTGGTTTTCAGATATTGTAAATATGTAATTCTGACAAAGAATGCCCACTTTTATAGTGGTGAGCATAGGAAACAAAGGGGTGGGATTCGACCTCAACCATTGATGTGCAATGAATCTCAACCCTCCATTCGTCAAACAATCTTGACCGCTCGACGTGTCCACATGTCGATCATCCATAAAGGGCGATCAACCGTTAGAATTCTGCAATCATAACTGTTGTTGCACACAGCCTCACTTCGCATGTGGACAACTATAATCGTCCACGCATGACGAAAAGTAACTGTAAAAGTCGGCTGCATTTAATGTGACACGACTATGTGGAAATTACTTGCATGCCCCTCATTTCAAATTCCATGTTCATCACGAATATCACATTAAAAAAAAAGGCTAAGTCTTATTCATGTTGACTGAAACTAAGACCGACTCATGAAGCTCAGCCAAATCTGTATTCAGCATGCAACTTGTGAAGTTCGAGTTAAATATCAAATCGAGCAATTAGTCTTCAAAGCTCGAAACAAGCATCGAACACTAGGGGGCAGATGCTGTGTGTGATTTTTCCATTAAGCTTGGATAAGTCAGAGTCCTACGAGGTTATAGATCCAGAATCAGTTTGGCTCAACACTTGTCCGACCCAACACAAGCTCGTCAAGATATAGCTCGACCCATAAGTTAGTTGCAACCAACTCTGGCAATTGTTCAAACAGATCATAGATAAGCTCAGATCTCAGATATTTCAGAAGAGATCAAATCAACAATAATGATAGCGCGATCTTAGCACTTAATCGCGAGAATATCGGAGTTGCACTTTCATCTTGATTGTAATTCCTTTGATTTCTCTCTTTCCTTTGTAAGAAACTTGTATATAAACCCCCTCCAATGATGGGTGAGGGGTTAGCAAAATTATTCTAGGCATATTACAATATTTCTTGTAAGCTCTCTAAGCAATAAGAAAAATAGTGGACGTAGGCACAAGATTCAAACTTGCCTAACAACTTTAAAAATTGATTGTGTTCTTTACATTATTGTGCTTCTTTTATATTGACTTGCTAGTTATCTTTAATCATGCACACATCCATTTCAATTTCGCCAAGATTAATCGGATCACTCTAGTTGATGTAAATCTTACATCGACATATATATATATATATATATATCTTCTTCATTATATCCTTAAATAACTAAAGTTAAAAAAAAGGTACATATTTGGTTATCATTAAAGTCAACAATTGGTCGTTAGCAATCAACCATCATCACCAAAGCAATTTTGATGACACAGTTTATATCATAATGATGCTCTTAGAACAATCTACACAACTAAGTAACTTTCATAGAGAAAAAAAGTTATTAAATTTGAATAATACTATACATACAACATTCTTACAATATTTTTCATATAATATTATGTGATAAAAGATGATTAAGTGAAAGTTTAATTTTAATTTAAAATTAACCAATTATATTTTGTTACATAATGTTGTATGTATAGTATTACTCATTAAATTTTGGCTACAATAGGAGGAGAGAGAAACTTTGATTGTTACTTTCTCCTCTTAATAAAGCAAAACTATGTCAGTTGAGACTCATTTTTTGTCAAGAAGCCCGATAGATCCAAATGGGCCCAATCAAAGAAACAACTCAATCAAAAGATTTTTTAAAGTCGTTCGACGCTTTAGCGAAGCCATCTAGTTAAATTCAAATGTTTGTTTCTCTTGAAATCTTTTTGGACATCGGTGGACTCAAGCCACTTCAATGGGGTACTATTTGATGGGTTATGGTGTGGCAGATAAGAAAGTCCAACAGGGCTTGTTGGAATTGAAACATTTCTTTGAATGGAGTCTACTTCGGGGAATCCTAATTGAACACTTGGATTTGAATAGAGTCCACTTGGGGGATCCTAACTGAACACTTTGATTTGAATAGGGTCCACTTAGGGGATCCTAATTGAACACTTTGATTTTAATAGGCGTGAAAGCTCTTTCACCAAAAAAAAAAAAAAAAAAAACCCAAGAAATATTTCACCCTTTATTTGCATCCTTGATTTGCAAAAGCTTTATCTGCGAAAATTCACTATTCATCGGCTTCAGTATTTTTCATCCTTTTCATCAATATGATTTCCTAGATTTTCATACTTTTAAAACTCTTCAAAAACCATTAAAAGCTACAAATAGTTTGTTTTATAAAATTCATTCTTTTCCGAAATTTGGCAGTTTTAACACACAATGTCAAATTTTCGCTTCCATTTTCAAAAAACATCCAGGATATTTTATTTACATAAAAATCCCTTCAAAACATATTATTTTCGTGGGGTCAATCTGTAATTATTTTATAATTATCCTATTTTAAAAGGCCCTCAATCTTTGCAATATCATTTCCCCGTTTATTAAAAATATTATTATTTAATTTTTTGATAGGGAAATACCNTAGAGAGTAGAAGAAAGAAACATGTAGTTCTTTTGCATTAATTGCATGTACATCTCATACATGCATGCACCATGAGTTCTTTCATGGTTAGTGAGAGTGTGACGAGAATAAGAGAGAGAACCATGATTTTCCTTAATGGTGAGTATGATGAGAATAAGAGAGAACCATGATTTTCCTTCATGGTGAGTAAGAATAAGAGAAGGAGAAAAGAAAATAAGAACAGAGAGAAAGAAAGAATAAAAAGAGCAGAACAGAGTTAAAGGAGAATAAAAGTATTAGAAAGAAAGAGAAAAACAGTGAGAATTAGAAATAGAAGAACGATAGAGTAAGGAAAGAACCAAAGAATGAGTTGCGGGGATTTACTTACTGAGCATTGTTGTGCTCACCCCATTGTTCTTCCCTGTTTTGCAGGAAATAGGAGCAGCGGTCGGATGAACGTCGAGGAGCGGAGAGTATTGGCACTACTGTCCACCAATTATGATATTTTGTATTAAGTAGAAAGTTTTTAATACATAGTATATTGTATTTGTAAAGAATTATATTTTATTGAGTAAAGAAAAAAATTTAAGCCCACTATTTTTCATACGCTGTGTATATCTATAATTTACATAGTATGAACTATAAGAATAGTAGTAGAGAGCAGGTGTTACATTTTAGCTAGCCTGATGGTACTCACCATGCTTCCCAAATGACTATAGCCCCTTGGTCTTGGGTTCGAGTGGTAAGGGAGGCGAAAGAAATCCCTTAAGGGGGGGACATTACCTAGTGAGTCACGTACCTGTGTGGGCACTGCGAGGAACTCCTGTGTGGGGCCGCGAGCATGACAATAAAAAGGCGCCTTTTTATTGTCACGCCCGAAGATCCACACAGGAATGTCTCTCGGTGCCCACACAGGTACATGACTCACAAAGTACTGTCCCCCCCCTCTTAAGGAATTTCTTTCACCTCCCCCACCACTTGAACCCAAGACCAAGGGGCTATAGTCAGTTGGGAAGCATGGTGAGTACCATCAGGCTAACTAGCCTGATGGTACTCACCATGCTTCCCAACTGACTATAGCCCCTTGGTCTTGGGTTCGAGTGGTGGGGGAGGTGAAAGAAATTCCTTAAGAGGGGGGGACAGTACTTTGTGAGTCACGTACCTGTGTGGGCACCGAGAGACATTCCTGTGTGGATCCTCGGGCGTGACATTTTACCCATATTCTCAACCGGATTTTACAAATAACGTTTGGTTCAATATTTACACAATGCAATCCTGAAAATAAAATCCTGACAGCTATCCTGACAGTTTTTTGACCGTTGAAGATAGTTTGTAGTCCTGCTTTTATTTCACTTTCTCACTTTTCTTCACTGCTTCTTCATTGACAATTCACTTTCTCAGTTCACCATTACCAGCTTCAATGCTTCACCACCGTCACTTTCTCACTTTGCATTACCAGCTTCAGTGCTTCACCACTATCACTTTCTCACTTTGCATTACCACCTTCAGGACTGTAAACGAGCCGAGCCAACTTGGCTCGACTCAATAAAAGCTCGTTTAGAGCTCGGCTCGATAAGGCTCGAGTCGACTCGACTCGAACTCGGTTTGTTAACCAAGTCGAGTTCGAACACAGTGAAGCTCGGCTCGTGGGCTCGCGAGCCTGGTCCGGCTCGCGTAAGCACTGTACACTTACATAGGGTGCTTTGGTGATTTTTTTAAACTATTAGTTATTAAACTGATATTTTCCAATGAAAAAGGTTTAAAAAAATGCAGTTCCCCCACCCACCCCCCCCCCCCCCCCCCCCCCCCCACAGTGCAAATTCTTATAACACGATACACCAAAATGCCAAGTCAATTTCAGTTCCTAATCCCAGTTGCCCTAAATCCCAAATCGCAAACAAAGACCCCCAAATCCCAAATCGCGAACCAAACACTCTGAAAGCGGTAATCTCGTCACCATCTCTGATCTCGACAACAAGAAAATGAGGCCCTGTGATGGCAGTTTGACTTGTTGTGACATTTTCATACCTATTGCCGGTGATTCTATTCATCTTCTAGCCCGTTGCACAGAATCTGAAGTTTCTCTATATACCACATTGAAAGTTTGATTTTCCTCGTTTTACCATTTGAGATGTGAACTTTGTCGATCCTCATAGACTTTGGCATCCAAATATGAAAAGCTTGGAGGTGAAGTGAGATGGATGGGCAAGCGTGATAAGGTCACTTGATCTCTTAGTTCTTGTTGTTCTTATTAGTAAAATTGTCTAGTTCTTTATATTTGTGGATGTATATCATCCTATGCGTGCAGTTGACTTTCCTTTTACGCTTTTCTAATATTTCATCAGATAATATATAAATCAGCAATGAACATGGTTGGTGTTTATGCTTCTGATTCTGTTGCCGTGGGTGATTCTCTTCACCATGATATTAAGGGAGCCAATGCAGCTGGAATCCAGTCAGTATTTACCACTGGAGGGATCCATGCAAATGAACTCAGACTCAACAGTTTTGGAGAAGATGCAGATTTATCTTCTGTCCAAACTCTTGCATCGAAATATGATGCATATCCATCATACGTGTTACCAGAATTCATATGGTAAAATCTTATCATGGTAAGCACTCGAAAACTCAAGATTTCATCATCTCTTAAATTCTTATTTTCATGTTTAACTTTACTTCTTCGACTTTGAGATGATGGTTAAAATCATTGCTAAATCTCAGTGGTAATTGATTTTCAAGAATGCATGAGTGAATTCTTGTTCCCAACTGCGGCAATTTTTTGTAGAAATGGTGGTTTGATCGAGCTTTATCGAGCTCGCCAGCCAGCTCGAGCTCGAGTTCGAGTCTCAATTTTGAGGCTCGCCAGGCTCGAGCTCGACACTATTGCAAATGAGCCGAGCTCGATAAGCCAAAAGCTCGGCTCGGCTCGTTTACAGCCCTAACCACCTTCAGTGCTTCACCACCGTCACAAACCATCTTTCTTCTCCAACATAATCTTCCTCCTGCAAATGCAAAACAAAGCACATTAGAATTCCGACCAGCCACCTGAATCAGAAAACCACCCCACAACACCACCCAATCAATCTGCCAACATCATCACAACAGAACAGCACGGCCACCACCACCCATCACCATCTTCCACCATCATCGCAAACCCACCACGAATACCCACCAACTTAGATATGTCACTGTTAAGCCACAAACCCTCCAATCGTCACAACCCCACCGCAACCACCCACGGACGACTGAGATCTATCACCGTTAAGCCACAAAGCCTCCGATCGTCACAACCCCACGGCAACCACCCACGGACGACTGAGATCTATCACCGTTAAGCCACAAAGCCTTTGATTGTCACAACCCCACCGCAACCACCCACAGATGACTAAGATCTGTCACCGTTAAGCTATAAACCCTCCGATTGTCACAACCCCGCCGCAACCACCCACGGACGACTCAGATCTATCACTGTTAAGCCACAAACCCGTGAAACCGTCACCGGAAATATCTCACTTCCGTGAAGGGAACACCGTGAACAGGAAAGGGAAAGGTGTTTTTTATTATTATTTTTTTCAGGTTTGTACATGTGTTGTCTGTATGATGTGCGCATGAATTTGTTGGGGAATGGAGTTTGCGAATGAGTTTGTAATAAATCTGTTGATTTTTTTTGTTTTGCAGGTTTGTAAATCTGTACCCTTGAATTTATTCAGAGAAGGGAAAGAGACCCGTTGGCTTTTGCGAATCCAATTAGCTTCGGTGACATGTTTGTTTTCAAGACACCCAACGCAATTGTCCTGATTTTTATTTTTATTTTGCCATTGTGTTAGTACTTTTTTTTCCTTTTATTATTCCTTTTAATTTGGACAAAATATTGTGCAGCTTCATATGTTATGCATGTAACATGCTATATGTAATGGATAAATTCTGGGAGTAAAAAATTATTGGATTATTAGAAATATTTTTTTTCGGATTTCACTAACTGATATATTTGTTCTATAGATTCGACATCGTTCTTTAATCGTAACAACAAATTACGCTCATATGCATAGATGTCAGTATAATTTGTCCTGACGTCACAAGATTGATTACTACTTGCAGCAAAGGCGAAAGTTTCGATGTTTTTCCAGACTTGGAGTTCGTCATACACCCTGTTGGTCGACATTGTCTGTTTCTTCCCCTGCATTGACGTCTTCAAGCAGTGTCGGATCGAACGAGGTATAAGTTTATCTGTGTTTACTTGATTACGTTTACATGTGCGTATGTCTATTTGTAATGTGATTGGTGATTCGTATGGTATCCCAATGTTAGTTGTCGTTCTTACCATACTATCCTTAGATGAGTGATAATATGAACTGGTCCGCTGAGATGACCCACAAATTTCTGATCCTGTTGTCTGAGTGAGCAAAAACTTCGCACGGCACTTCAATAAAAACAGCAGATTACCAAGAAATGTTGGATGACTTATCATCAGTGGCTAGGAGGAGACTCAACGTAACACAACTAACCTTCTAAGTACTTTCGCCTACGAAGAGTATATCAAGCATGGCGGAAATGTTGCAACACACGGGGTTCGGGTGGGATCATGACTCGCAAAGTCCAACGTGTCCCGTAGAGGTTTGGCAAGAATATGTGAAGGTAAATTTTCAACTTTTTTAACTAATATTAATCAACAACACCGTAATTATACGCATTTTTTTTTCGGACTGGCAAATATTAATATATTATTCTTTTGCATTACTAGCAAAACCCACTAGCGCAACAATTCTACCATAAGGGACTTCCTCACAAGGAGCTTTATGAAATCATATTTGAGAAGCAAACTGCCACTGGGAGATATGCGTACAACTCTACATCTCAACCGGTGGAGACCTCCACTTATTCCAATTAGGGCGCGATTCCCATGGATGATAGCGACTTTGAACCTGATCCAGATCAGACGATAGGGCAAAAACGGCTAAACACATCTGGCCATGGAAGAGCGAGAAATAGGAGGAGGCGAAGCGGCCCGGGACAATCACTTGCGGATGTCATTGGTAGATTGATGGACAAGCTTGTGGAGAAGCGAACTATGGGATCAAGGGCTAGCAATTGCAGTAGAGATGAGAGGGACGAAGAGAACACCAGTGGTCCATCTGATCCATTTTTCATGAGCAATTGTATTGACATCATGACGGCAATGCAAGTACCCATATAGTTTTACATGCCGGTTGTGAAGTACTTATATCAAAACCGAGGGTGGTGGGAGATATTCATGAAACTCCTGCTCGAGGAAAAGGCTAATTGGATTTATAATGACTTTCGCAATTTGTAGATGACATTATATGTCCTAAGTGTTTGCCAACACTTTTGTATGCGTCAATCGACAATTGTCATTAGAATTAGAATTTATAACACTACTGTATGAACTTATTAATTGTGCTACTGTTTTATGTGAGATTACATGTTTCATATGAGTTTTGGATTGTCATTAGAATTAAATATTGACTGTTATATTTTGCTAAGTAGTACAACAACTGTTAATTGTTGATCAATGTTTTGCAAATGTGCAGGTTTAAATGGCGTCGTCTAGCCGCACAAGAAGAAGATGACATTCTACAGATGACGAAGAAGAAATACTGAGAGATATAGCCATTGCACTCTGCGATGTTGCCACGTTAGAAACAACTGGGCGTCAACTACAACATACGTCCATATTAACTAGTCATGAGTACATGTTGGAAGTACTCAATGGTCATGCTGACAAGATCTTTGATAAGTGATGCATGGACAAAGACTGTTTTACATACTTATTTGACAATTTGTAAGAGCAAGGCAAATTGCGACCAACCAGGAGGACGAGTTTGGAAGAACAAGTTATGATATTTCTAACAATCGTTGGTAAAAACGAGACAATAAGAACGATGATGGAGGATTTCCAACATTCGAGTGAGACAATCTCTAGACATGTTGGTGCAGTTTGCGAGGCGATATGTGAGTTAAAGACAGAGTTTATCAGACCACCTGACTTCAGTGATGTTCCATGGGAAATATCAACCAACCGAAAATATTACCCTTTCTTTAAGGTACTGGTTCATTATGTTTTCTATTAGTGGATAGTTGAGGGTTCGTTTGTGTTATTAATGTTGATAGTCGGTTAATATAAGTAAAATTCAATTTCGATGATAGGACTGTATTGGAGCCATTGATGGCACACATGTATACGCTTCGGTTCCACATGAATTTGCCGATAGGTACCGGAATCGCAAAGGAACGTTGTCACATAATGTAATGGCTGCATGCGACTTTAGAATGATGTTCACTTATGTCGTTATTGGATGGGAAGGATCTGCGCATGATTCAAGAGTTTTAAATTCAATTATTGATGATCCTAATTCTGGATTCCCACATCCTCCACCAGGTATAAGTATTTTCTTGACGTATTATAGCGTATTTGCTCCACTGTTGAGGCCTTGTAATTCAAATAACATATATGATTTTATTAAAAGGAAATACTATTTGGTTGATACGGGTTATCCAAATAGAGAAGGGTTCCTCGCCCCTCATAGGCGAGTGGCTTACCATATTTCTGATCACTGCCGTAACCGAAGGGGGCCACAAGAGTTGTTTAACTACAGATATGCTTCACTCCACAATGTTGTCAAGAGAACCTTTGGTGTTTTGAAAAGACGGTTCCGTATTCTGAATGGAATGAGCAATTACCCGTTGGACAAACAAGGGAAAATTGTTATGGCATGTTGTGTACTTCATAATTTTATCAGAATGTATAATATGGAGGACCCTATCTTCGAACAGTATACTGAAAATATGGGTAATGAGCAAGTATATTGTGATCGCCAAAACGGTGCAGAAGATGGCCGAAATGGAGAAGGACCGAGTCAACTGCAGCAAGGTATTACAGACAAAATGACGACTGTACGGGATAATATAACGAATGCATTGTGGGTAGCACAGTGGACCATGTCGTAGTTGTTAATGGAGTATACGTGTAAGAATGATTGTAAGGGTTGATAATTAGTACTTTTGTCATATATGTATTAATGTGATGTTTTTAAATTGTTGGATTAGTACTTGAAATTAATATGGGTTTACATTTTTTAATATTTATTGGTTACAAAAGTACCAATAAAATGTTTAATATTATTAAAATGTAAATTGATAAGTTTTAAGGTTATAATAATACATTATTTTAACAAAATGCACCAAAATATTATATTAATAAATCATTTATAAAACGATATTTCAATCAAATATTCAACACAAATATCAAGGTCAAAATACTCTACCAAACACATATTCTTCAAATCATATTCTCGTAATAATAACTCTACTCAACTATCCAATATTATTCTCAAAATTCTATCCAAAATAATAAAACAAACGGACCCCTAGATTTTCATACTTTTAAAACTCTTCAAAAACCATTAAAAGCTACAAATAGTTTGTTTTATAAAATTCATTCTTTTCCGAAATTTGGCAGTTTTAACACACAAAGTCAAATTTTCGCTTCCATTTTCAAAAAACATCCAGGATATTTTATTTACATAAAAATCCCTTCAAAACATATTATTTTCTTGGGGTCAATCTGTAATTATTTTATAATTATCCTATTTTAAAAGGCCCTCAATCTTTGCAATATCATTTCCCCGTTTATTAAAAATATTATTATTTAATTTTTTGATAGGGAAATACCTATTATGACGTTATGTTAAGGGGGCGTTTGGTTGGGGGTTATATAGGATTATTGAGGTTATGTCATCTTATATTACTTAATTATCACGTTTGTTTGTCAAGTAATATAAGATTCCGGTAATCTTCCAATATCAACAATAGTTACTGTTGATAATATAAGAGGTCATCTGATAACCTCCATTTTCTTAGGTATTATAAGATTACTTAGTATTTTATATTTGTTACAATTTTATCCCTTAGGGGGTGTTTGGATCATATAATATTTTATTATAAAGGTATATTATATTAACGGAAAAAAAGATCACCTTAAAGATTACTGGAAATATTTAGAAAATATGTTTAGTTGATTCGAATAAATTGGTGAATAATATGTTTGGTTAGGAGGATAAATAGGTGGGTATGTTACATAGATTACTAAATTGTCCTCCTTTTTAAATACTAGTATAATAATATTTTTTATTATTATTTTTTGAATTATTTCTTTTAACTCCCTACATTTGAAATTTTGCTAAAACACCCCAGCCATATAAAACTTTAATTTATAGCAAAATCACCCCCACCCACCCCAAGCCACTGCCCGCAGCCAGCTACCACCACCGGTTGCCCCCAATAGTTGACGGAATGGTGCACAATTGGCCGTATATGGCCGGCCATGCACCGACAAAGCTGGAAATGGCCATGGATCACAAATATATGGTCGGAAAATGGCTAGATCTATGTCCATTTCACGGCCACATCTTTGGTCGTAAAACGACCATAGAAATCCCACTGGCCGTTTTTTGCCATAGATTTGTGATCTATGGCCGAAAAAGGCCTTACCGGCACACAACCAGCCAGATCCTACCGGTCGTGCACCATTACGATGACTGATGCCAACGGCCGACGATGGTCTTGGATGGCTGGGGGTATTTTGTTAACTTTTAAACTTTTTGTAGCTAGAGTGTTTTAGCTAATTTCTCAAATGTATGGGGGTTGGGTAATTGTTATTTGGTAGACATTTGAGAGCAATTATGTCCAAAATGGTTTTTAATTAAGGGCAAAATGGGAAGAAAAATCATATTACCCCGGTAATGTTTTAATAACACCCCCTAACAAGGTAATAAGATTATCCCCCACATTACCAACAGTAAACACTGTTTGCAATAAAATATTACCGTAATATTTTATTACTTGCAAACCAAACACAAGAATCTTGCAAAACAAACGAATATTACCCCCGTTATCTTATTTACCTTCGATCCAAACGACCCCTTATTAATAATTTTTTTGGAAAATAATGCCCTAGTTTTAAAATCAATTTACATGAATTTGGCTTTTACAATTTTACCCCAATTAATTAACTTTTTGGACAAAATTACCCTTGAATTCAAAACAAATTGCAGCTCATCCAAGCCACCACCCCCCACCCACCTGCCACTGCCAGAACGGCACGGAAGGCCAAAAATGGTCGTCGTGCACTGATATGGCCATTTTCGGCCAGATTGTCGATCTGGCTATCAACGGCCAGATCAACGAATCTGGTCAAAAACGACCAGATTAGATCTGGCCATTTTTCAACCATATCAGCGCACGGAGGCCATTCACAGCCTTCCGTGCACTGTTAGGTTGCCAGTTGCTGGTAACCGACAATGGCTAGGTTGGTGGGGGTGCATTGTTGATTTTTCAAACTTTTATTATGGGATTGTTTTTGCTAACTGTTTTAATGTAGGGGGTTGGTGGGGATGCATTGTTTGTTTTTGAAGTTTAAACTAATAATAATATTTAATTAGAGGACAATTCAGTAATTTAAATAATATATCCACCAATCTATTCCTCCCAACCAAACATATTAATATGACATACCCATCAATTTATTCCAACCAACCAAACACATTTCCCTAAACATTCTCAGTAATCTTCAAGGTTATTCTTTCTTTCCATTAATATAATATTCTCAATAATACAACATTTCCTGAACCAAACGCACCCTAAATGTTTTCCAAGTGTCAAACAAGTTACTTCAAAACTTCATAGTATTATGGTTTCCCAAATCATAATTTAGTTCAAACTTCAAAGTATCCATAATATTTTTATTTCACAAATTATTTTAAATTTTTAAATAATATCCCATGTTATTTATCAATAAAATTATATTTATTATGAATTATCTCAATTAATCGCGAAATTAAATTAATTATATATTATGTTTGTGGGATTTCCTTAATAAAAATTCATAATTTATGCATTTTATCTCTTTTATTAATTATTTATAAAATATTGATAACTTTTTCAAAAATTCTATCCAAAATAATAAAACAAACACACCGGAAGATATCTCTTATATATATGCTTGATATAAACAGTTGATTCATTAAAACATTAATATCTTTTATTTATTATTTATCTAAATAAATCTAGCCCCATTCCTAGTTAGTAAATTCGCGAATTATACGCCTACGCGTATAATTCGCGTATTATTCATGAACAGTTGTATTTTTAAGTCCGTCGTATATTCGCGAATTATATACCTCAGCCGTATTATTCGCGATTATATGCCTCGGCCGTATTATTCGCAAATTATTCTCGTATCCGAATTTTTGACGAATTTTTATAAACGTATTTTTCACCATTTTCTGTATCATACCCGTAAAATTCCCGTACCTTTTTTTTGCCGTACTCGTATATTTGAAATGTATATAGATTTTACCAAATGACCCTGAAAAGTGCTAAAACTAGAATTGATTGCTGTATTTTTCAAAACGTATTATTGACAATGTGTCATATTAAACCCGTATATACCCGTATCGTATTTTTTCCGTATCCGAATTTTATGGCCGAATTTTTACAAACTATTTTTTACCATTTGCCGTATCATATCTGTAAAATCTCATACCGTTTTTTGCCGTACCCGTATTTACTAACTAGGGCCACATTTCGTCCTTGTGATTTTTTTCTTTTATTTTTAAATCATTTTATTTCAACAGAATTGTCTATTAAATTCCTTGTTATTTTTAAATAATCTCTCAAATGAACTTAACACATTCTTTGACTTCACAAATCATTGAATTAGAGTTCAAAAAATGAGATATGATTTTCTGAACTTACTACATCGTTCCTAAATACAGAGTTTAGTGTACATAACCCAAAATAGTAACTTGCCCATATTTTCTTTTAATTTTTAATATTTTTTCATGATCTAAGATAGATTCTAATCTATAAAGCAAAAATCACAGAATTTCAAGTTCAATCAAATGAGAAATGATTTTCTAAACCCACTGCATCTTTTATATAATATGTTTATGCTTTCATACTATTTGATGTCTTAGGTACCTTTTTTAAATGAAAATTTCTTTTTTTTGAAATAAGAAAATATCTTTTTATATTTATATAATTACTAAAAGAGATCAAATGTGTAAATTATGAATTATATTAGATAATCCAAAAATTAAATATATAATTAATTTAATTTTATGATTAATTGAGATGATTCTAATCAATACAATTTTTTTTGATAAACGATGTTCATATTATATGCCTTAAAATAATTTGTAGGAATAAAATATTTAAGAAAATAGGAATTTATAAATTGACCCCACAAAAGTATATGCTTTGAAGGGACTTGTATGCAAATAAAGAACCTAACTCCTTTGAAAATGAGTTTTAAAATACGAAGCGAAAATACGGCCCTATGTGCTAAAACTACCGATTTTAGAAGAAGAAAAAAAGGAATTTTTAGAACAAGCTATTTGGAATAAAATTCCGATTTTAATTTGTAGCTTTTGAGGATTTTAGAAGAATTTCAAAATTATGAAAATCCGAAATCAGATTTCTAAAAAGGTGAAAATACTGAAGTCAACGGATAGTGAATTTTCATTTGACTAAGTTTTTGCAATTAAAGGATGAGATGTTGTTCCAAATGATAATAAATATGAGATTGTATTTTTGGGAGGTTTTAAAGTAATTTTCGAAACGTTTTTCTTGGGTTTTTTTTTAGCGAAAAAAACTTAGTAAAGTCAATGAAGCTAATTTAAAGAAACATTTCAATTTTAGTAAGCCTTTCTTACCTGTCACACCAATATAGCCTCATTCATTGAGTGTTCTGGGTCCAAGAGAAACAAACATTTAAATCGGCTTTGAAACTCTTTTTTGTTGTTTTTTTCTTAGGGCATCAACTTCTTTTCGGCACCTTGTTGTAGTCCAGAGAGTAGGGCTGCAAACGAACCGAACAGTTTGTGAACGTTCGTTATTCGTTCGATTACTGTTTGATAATGTTCGCGAACACTTGTTCGCGAACAGTTCGATAGTTTTCGATAATATGTCGATCGAGTTCGAACAGGGTTGTTCTTTCGATTATGTCGTCGAACACTATAAGTTCGACTAATCCATCCGTTCGATTGTTCGTTTTATGTCCGAAAAATATGTTATGCATTATTATAATTAAAAAAAATTTCATTTTTATATTATGTTTGATTAGTTTAGATGAATTTTTTTTAATGGTATCAATAATAAATATTATATGCTTTTGTTTTTCTTATATATATAATTGTTTGAATTTTTTTTGCCAATGTCATCAATATTAAATATAAGTATATAGAATTAATTAAAAAGTAATAATTATATGATACATAGCATGACAAATTAATAACATAATAAATTGTATAATCAAGTGATATATAATATAGTAAATCCAATAATATATAGTCTTCATATTTTTCTAAATGTAATCAATAATTAAATATTATAGATAGCATTTCAATTAATAAATAATAAATATAGTATGGTAAATTGATAACATAACATATGTATAATCAATGATGTATAGCATACCAATTTAATAATATAATAGTTTAATTAAACCTAAATTAATCACACTTTGTATTGATCATTTATTCCAATAAACTCTCATATCATTATGAATTTATAGGTGTTGGTCAAGAATAATATGTAGACAGTAATGATAATAATATATATATATATATATAATATATATATATATATATATATATATATATATATATATTATATATATATATATATATAATATATATATAAAATTAATCACACATATGTATTGGTCATATATTACAATAGATTTTCATTCCACTATAATTTATGGGTGTTGATATAAAATATATATGTAAACATTTAAAATATTTATGATAATTCTGTAATGATAATAAATATATGATAACCTATAATTTTGGTAATTTCATAACATATTTAACCTATGATTAATATATGTATGATAATAATTTTGTATAACACAATTAACAATTATATATAACAAATTAATCACACATATGTATTGATCATATATATAATAGCCATCATTTCACTATGAATTTAGGGGTGTTGATACAAATATATATATACAACAAATTAATCACACATATGTATTGATCATATATTACAATATATTTTATTCCACTATAAATTTATGAGTGTTGATACAAATAATAGTAAATATTTAATATTTAGGATAATTTATGTAATGATAATAATATATATATGTAAACAAATTCCTTTTGTTTGTGTCATGTTTGATATGGAACTAAATTTGTTTTAACGATTTATTGTTCTGTTAATTTGTTTTGAAGTTTTATTATTTATGATGATTAGTTATTTTATTTAGTGAGTTTTTATTGATTTGTTAAATATAAATATGATAAGAGTTGGTTTATTTTCAAATATTATTAAATGTTATGAATTATAAATTGTTGCATATTTGTTTTTTAGAGCATGAATTGGAAAGTTAGTGTACATTTTTTTATTCGAACAAGTTATTCGAACATGTATTTACAAGTTATTGAACGAGTTATTCGAACAGGTATTTACAAATTATCGAACAAGTTGTCGAACAGTATTTACAATTATCGAATAATTATCGAAGAGTTAGTCGAACGTATTTACAAATTATCGAACGAGTTAGTCGAACGAACAAGTTAGTCGAACGATGTAGTCGAACAAGTTAGTCGAACGAACACGAACGAGTTACGACGAACACAACAAGCTTTTTGTTAATCGAACGAACACAAACACACATCTGTGTTCGTTCGAACACAACACAACACGAACAATCGAACATGCTTTCGAACGATTTCGAACGGGCCTGTTCGTCATGTTCGGTTCGATTGCAGGTCTACCAGAGAGGATAGCCAAGTATCATCGGTCACCGACAACCGATCAATGACACAACACAAGTGGTACCTTACCATTTTATGTTAATTTGTTATTAATATATTTTTCACTATTTTATTTGATTTTTTATTATCTTGATTTTAACTCATATTTCTTTATTTTATTAATCTAAATTGATAGATACACTGGATTAAGGCAATAATAGTGCATTATCATTTTATTTTTATCACAGAGGGAAGCCAGATGGTCCATATCAGAAAAAGTGCACTAATTGTTCATAAATTTACTAACCCAGAACCCAATTTATAGCAAGTCAGATAAATCTTGAATTTTGCCGATTATTAGTTATCTGTTGTATGATTTCTTCCCTAAATTTACAAACTCATTTTGTTCTATTTCTCCTGTTTGTTTTGGACTAAATACAACTCTAGACTCCCTTCACGGAGAAACGAAATGCAACTACTCTACATCAAAATTATAAATGAATTGTTTTCGTCTTGTTCAGCTTGGATCATGTGTAACCCCTTTTTTAGCTCATACTCGATCACAGACTCATCAAATTACCTGAGTAAAGCTCAGGCAATAAAACTTAAGAATAAAGAGATATATACCAGATTTAATTAATATAATCCCAACTCATTGGCATCTTAACTGCCCAATTCTATCTAATGTTGTTTTCTAGAGGTTATTATCTAAGATATAACTATCAGTTAAAATGTTGATATATAAGTTCTTAATTTGAACTGGCTCAGAGTTTTTTTAATTTGAAATCTTCCACACCTGTACAAAAACCCGAGTTTGAAACTCCGACGAACCCTATTATTGCTGGAAGCGGTTAAATAAATTTTACTGACCATACAAGTGCCAATGAGGGGACTTTGAACTGTTCTCGGTTTACGTGTAACAAACTTCAGTTCTCAAATTTGGACCGGCATTGTAATAATAGCAGTCTTGAATTTGTTATCTGCAGACTGTAGGAAAAACAGACAGAATTCTGGGGTAATTCACTTGAAGGAGACATGGTCCCAACTGCTTTCAATTTAACATGGTCTCTAAGTCTAACGGTACTCTTGCCAGAGTATGGGAGAGAGACATTGATCACAGATGAAATAAATCGTCTCATTCAATGCACTCAACCACCCAAAAGCCTCAAATTCAATTCTTCCATCACCACAACCGGTCCCATTCTTTGAAGTAAGTAAAGTTATTTACTTTCTCATTCTTTTCCTTTACAAAATTCCATATTCATTTAAACATTCAAACTCTTGCAATTATAGCTTTCCCTATTAACACATTCTTTCTTCCTCTGCCTTTCTCACTAACACCAGTGTCGGGTGAATGTTATTTATAACTCATTAAACTTTGGATTTTGATAGTCTGTGTTGAACAATATTTTATTTTAGACACACAGAATGTGAGTTTAGAGGTGGTTGTAGTGTGGTGTTTTGGAGTTTAATCATGAATCGTAAAATGAATGGCTTCAATGTAGAAGAAGATAAAGTGCAGCTGATGAGAAAGAATGGAAGTTCTTTGTTACGTCCCTATGTTCATACCCAACACAGGCGATCTAAGGGGTGCATTATTTATTTATTATTCATTATTTTTTCTTTTATCGCTGTTTTGTGGCTGGTGGTGGATTTTATTGTAAGTCACCGAACTTGTAAGAATTCATAACGTGTTAATGAGCTTCAATGGAGGATTTCTGTAGGTTCTTTTTCTTGTATTTTGAACTGTAGTTTATCTCAATTTATCTTAATGACCATCTTGTTTAGGATGATCTAAAGGCTAGTTGGATATAAAAAAAAAAAAAATTATATTAAATTAACAAAACCGAAAACTTTATATTTTTTAGAGGTTCAACTGGGTTGGTTATCAGTAGTTGTTTGATATGAAAGGACAAGTGGAAGCAGAGTTATTGAGTAAAAAAAGTTTGTTGTTGAGATTAGGGATTAGGTCTTGGTTCTAGCTAGTCTTGTAGATGGTGAAAATTGTTTTTTACAATCAACATAAAAGTATTTGTGATAAGACTTGGTTAAGTTGAGTTTAATAAGTATAGACTCTTTGTGGCAGAAATACTGAAAATTAGACCTTTTTTACAGCACATTAACGATCATCAATTCAGGTGCATCCTTTCTGAAAGTTTAAGTATGATTCTGGTTATTTTTCCTTTCAGTGCTACTGACAAAAACTTGGATACATCAAAACGTGGAGCTTCACATTCCAGAAAGAAGATGGAACAGAGTGAACTACATGTGAGAACGCAAATATCTTCATTTTGTAATCATCTCATATTTCCTTCTCACATGAAAGCCCATATAATGCTTTGAACTAATAGAGGATCGGAAGTTCAGAACCTGAGCCACGTATTTGTCACTGTGAAAAATATATCGCTTCTCTGTGTTATTTATATATATTTCTTTTCATTTGAATTTAACAGGCTTCACCACTTTCAACAAGAACTTACAGGGCACAAAGCCCTCTTTATGATCAGCCCAGTACTATCAACAAGAATGCTTCATCGAACCACCGAGCCTCTTTGGAAAAAGATGTGAGCATTAGCATAGGAAGTTATTTTTATGTTGACTGTCTCTCACTATTTTCATTGCATAATCCATCTCGAAGTCTAATTTAAGTATTAGATAATTTTAGAATTAAGCAATTGTACTATGCATATGTCATGTAAAATTTCGTCTGTACATAAATAAATCTTGCACTGATGACCTTGTTAATATGGGATGCCCAGATATCAAGATCTGTATTCTATTTCCTGTATAACTTTTAGCTACAGCATGACTTCAGTGTCTTCTGCAAATGAAATAAATTGCAGATTGAACAACTGCAATCAAGTTTGCAACAAGAGAAATCTATGCGCTTGATGCTTGAGAGAGCAATGGGAAGAGTTTCAAGCACCTTATCTCCGGGACACAGACATTTTGCTTCTCAGGTAACACTACCTCTGAGAATTTGAGTTCCCGAGACTGTTGCTAAGTTGGAACCTAGGCAACTTTTTTGGAGCATTTGCCGAATGCCAACGCTAGTTACTAGTGAAGAAAAGTAATAAAATTCTCCCAACCTGTTTGAATCTGTGTCTGCGTGTGTGATACAAAACAGCATTATATATTTTTACTTCTACTTTTCAAAGTCCGACTCCATGCTTTTCAGTCATGCAACAACATCAACATGTAATCTGACTTTTTTTTAGCCATCCATACTTAAAGAACAGTGTCATTGCTTATCATTCCATAAGTGAATCTACATGTATGACTGTCAGAGTAACTAAAAATTACATGACAGTCTTGAGATGTTCTTGTTTTCCTTTGTTCAGCTTGTAAACTAAAAACCTTCAAATTCAGATACTCGACGTGTGCTGCACTTCACTCCTATCAGCATTTCCCCCATCACCTAAATTGTTGGACATTATAAAATGCAGGCCTATAGATGCCAAAGCAGATCATCATTTGTGCTTATCGGAAATTAGTTGTTTTGAGAATACTTAGTAGAATTCTTTCTTCTAAGTAATCAGTGAACTCAGAATGTTATTTATCAAAGTGGACTTGTTGATATTTTATTGTTCTGGTTTATGGTCTAAACAGATTTCATACATAGCTTTTCTAATTTTAATTTCAGCAAAGAAACAGTGAGTTTAGGGAAAAAATAATGTGGAACTGTCTGCGTTGTGTATTCCAGACAAAGGAACTGATTGCTGAGATTGAGTTACTCGAAGAGGAGGTTGCTAACCGCGAGCAGCATGTGCTCTCTCTCTATAGGAGTATCTTTGAACATTGTGTTAGTCGGCCTCCTTCTGAACAAAGCTCAGGCGTGGCTTCTCCAGCTCATACGAAGCATGTATCTAAGAAACATCCAAGTATTATTTCAAGTGCATTTTGCTCATCAAAAAAGTTCCCTTTGAGACCTTTGCAAGCTCTTGTGTCTGTAAATGACTACGGGAAAAGAGCCTCTAAGACTAATAATGCTCCTCAATTCTATGGAAAAAGCAAAATTCACTTTGAAAAGACTTGTTCAGATCCTGTCAAGGTAGGATCTCTAATTTTGTTGATATTCTTTCTGCAAATGTATGTATCCCTCATTGTTGTTATAATGCTTTTGTTAGTTTATATTCATGCGTTTTATTAACTGATAGTTATGAGCACTCCCTATGTTCTGCCCTATGGTTAAAAAACTTCTTGTTCAATCATCAGGAAGAAGAAAAGGTTCCAGCCATGGAGAAAACTTCTATGCTACGAACTCTGAAAGATCATCTCTATCAGTGCCCAAGCAAGTTGTCCGAGGAGATGGTAAGGTGTATGGCTGCAGTATATTGCTGGCTTTGTGGTGCAGCTTCCACCAATCCTGGAAAACATCGATCCCCTCTATTGTCACGGTCATCAACTAATGTTTTACTCCCTCGATGTGGTATTGGAGAAGAATGTGATTGGTCTTGCAAGTCCATGGTTGAAATATCTTGGATATCAACTGACAAGAGCCATTTCTCTCGTGCATCTTATGCAATCAACAATTATAGGTTTGTTCTTTTAATCTTTATGATAAAAGATGATGACCTGTCATTCATTGGAAACTTTCCCTTGACTTTTGGTGGACTATTGCAGTATGATCTGAATCAAATTTAGGTTGAATGTCAGTAAAAACATCACAGCAGTTCAACTTTTACATTATCTCAAAACTGAAATCACCATTCATCCAAAAGCAAGAAAAACAAAAGAAAAGATATTTGTGTGGGATGCGCTTATGACCTAGTAAACTTGAGTTTTAGGACCATGACTTTTCTTATGAAGCTTAGTTATGTGAGTGATGACATTACTTTTGTAATGAACCAACCAGTTATACAGCTGGAAGACCTAATAAATTCTATTTGATCTGCATTGACAATTTTTTGGTTCATAAAGTGTGTCACTTCTTGTATCTAATTGGATACCCCGACTAAGAATATATGCATGAATGGATGCATACACTGAAATTTCTTTTTTATGAAATCACCTTGTTGAAGTGCTGACTTGAATTTTCATTTTCTCAATGCCAGAGTTCTAGTAGAACAACTGGAAAGGGTGACTGTAAGTCAGATGGAAAGCAATACTCGAATCGCATTTTGGATCAATGTGTACAATGCCCTTGTTATGCATGTAAAACTCACATCACTAATCAGCAGATCAATCTAAAGAATTTGTAACTATATATAACCTTCTTGGTTATTTTGCGCAGGCATATTTAGCATATGGAATTCCACGCAGCTCTTTGAGAAGGTTAGCCTTGTTCCACAAGGTAGTGCACTTCTTTATTTAAATCAAAGTAACCATATGTGGAAATAAAATTTACATCGGTTGAATATAGAAAGCATTTTGACACTTGAGAAAGGCTGAGGAGCTCTTGATAAAGATTATATTTTCTGTTTCTAGTAAAATATGCTTTTATAATTTTACTGAAGTACAAGTTTTAGCAGCATTTTTTTTAACTGAATTTCCTTTTTTGTTTAACTTGTGAATGGCAATAGAATAATCAAACCATATGTTATAATCTAAAAACTGTTTTATAATAGGACTTGCATTACAGAGAATTTGATGGTTCTTCTGTATAGTGCAGGCTGCCTACAACATTGGTGGCCATATCATAAGTGCAAATGCAATTGAGCAGTCTATATTTTGCTTCCGCACACCTCGAATTGGACGGGTATTCACATTTCTCATTTAACAAGCAACACACTTTCTCGTCCAGATAATTCTCCATATAAGGCTATTGTCATTGTTGATCAATGAGATAATTTTAATTGACCAACTACCTGAATTAAGAAAATGCTGTTATTATTTTTGAAGTGAAAGCTACTACATGACTCTTTGATCCGCTGTTGTGTATATTACAGTGGATTGAGTCCATCCTTTCAACTGCCTTGAGGAAAAAATGTGGTGAAGAAAGGCAACTTATCAGTTCAAAATTCGGTCTTCCAAACTCTGAACCACTTGCCTGCTTTGCGCTTTGTACTGGAGCATTTTCTGATCCAGTGGTAATTCCTTGTTGCATTGCTATTTTCTTTTGGTTGTCAAGTTAAAGTTAAAATATATATATATATATATCCCTTACTGATTTCACTAGTGGTTTGCACATAAGGGCTCTATTTCAGCCTCAGACTTGGTTGATTAAAAGCTTGATTGTTGGCATTTTGCAGCTAAAAGTCTACACGGCCTCAGATGTTAAAGACGAACTAGATGTTGCAAAAAGAGAGTTTCTTCAAGCAAATGTGGTCGTGAAGAAGTCGAGGAAAGTGTTTCTGCCAAAGGTGCTGGAAAGGTTCGCAAGGGAAGCCTGCATTAGTTCAGATGATCTTCTCAAGTGGGTTACTGAAAATGTTGATAAAAAGCTTCAGGAGTTGATACAAAAATGCATTGATCAGAAGTCCAACAAAAAGGCGTCTCAGATTATCGAGTGGTTACCATACAGTTCAAGGTTCCGATATGTATTCTCCAAGGACTTAATGGAGAAGCCATGGTGTGGGTGTGAATTTCTCTCTTCATGCTTAAGTTCAGGAGGAATCTCAATGTCATTAGCACAAGCCATCAAGAATTGCTAGGCAGATGAGCAACTACTTCAAAATCTTGTGATACATTTCATTGTACATCCATATCTTTAGTTGTTTCAGGGATATCCATGTGATTAGCTGATGGGATTGACTTTCACATCTTTATTCTCATAATTCATAAACACAACCTCCTTTGAGCTTAAATTAAGCATTTTCAAGTATCAGTATTTTATGACTAAAATGTTATCTAACTCAACAGGTTCTTGAAATTCATAGCCAGAAAAGAAAGAACAGTAACTAGTGGGTTTATCGCATAGTGGGAGTTCCAACTTTACATAAAGTTTCTTCAATGAAGTGTTCACAAATTTATCATAACAAAGTTGAGAAGTTGAAATTATTTCATTAAAGGAAATAAAAGCCCATTTTGCTTGCTCTAGGAAGATGTGATGCTATGCTTACTTGTCACTTGATTTAAGGTACAGCTTTAAAACTGCGCATGGCATGGCTACAATTAATTAATTCTTGTCCAACCCCATATTAATTGAGAGATTCCTCTTAAGGGTTGAATTGGTTTAGAGGATGTTAGATTACTGAAAATCTTTAAGAAAATATATTTGATTAATTGGAATAAATTAATAGGTATGTTATATTAATATATTTGGTTGAGATGAATAAATTGGTAAGTATGTTATTTAAATTACTAAATTGCCCTCTTTTTAAATATTAATATAAATTATTTTTATTATTAATTTTTGAATAATTTTTTAACCCCCAACATTTCAGATTTAGCTAAAACACCCCGCTTATATAAAACTTTAATTTATAACAAAATCACCCCAATCCATTGCCTGCCACCGCCATCCACTGTCGGAAGTTGTCGAAAGAAGCTGGAAAACACACCGTTTAGATCGAGTGACCTTGGGGTCTTTGTCAATGGCAGAGATGAGATCGGAGAGGAGATCGACGCAGAAGAGAGGTGATAGAGCGGCAGCGTGTGAGATGGAGACCAGAATAGATCTAGTCGTTAACAGTCATATGTCATCCAGATATGGTCGATAAAGGCCATGGATCTGGCCGTTAACAGCCAGATCCATTAATCTAGCCGGAAATGGCCAGAATAGATTTACCCATTTTCGGTCAGCTCTACTCTAATATGGCATTTTCATGTAAATAAATTTAAAAATAAGGGTATTATTTTCTTGAAATTTTATTAATAAAGGATATAATTATAATAAAAATAAGATTACCTTGGTAATCTTACATTACCCAAGAAAATAGAGGTTATCAGATTACCTCCAATATTATCATAAGTAACTATTATTGGTATTTGAAGATTATCGGAATCTTATATTACTTGACAACTAAACATGGTAATCAAGTACAGTAAAACCTCTCTATAGTGATACTCTATATAGGAATAAATTCTACACAGTCATAAAAAAATTTAGTCTCAATTTAGGATAGTTATAAATAAAAATAAACTCCACATTGTAATAAGTTATAATTTTTCTAATTCCCGTCTTAAGGAAAGCTAACTCCACATAGTAATAATTATTTGTATATTACCAAAATATATATGTTATGTTACATTAAAGGTTTAAAATGAAATAAAATATTTATCTAAAGTTGTTTGGGACAATGATTTATATTTTATAATTGTTACCACATCTTTTATCTTGCTAGTATGTAATAACTTGCTAGCATGAACATTTTCTTATTGAAGCCAAAATATTTTTAGCTTCTCAAGCATATTTAGAGCTTCATGGCACGAAACTTTTTGTATTTCCGTATTATCATCCTTAGGATTATTTTCTTTATCTTCTTGTCTAATTGTAGCAATGATTTCTTCTTCAGTTAAAGCATACATAATTTGTTGTTCATTTGGATGATCGAGGAAGACATTAATATACATTCAATTAGTGTAGTGAAATTGTCGAATCTGATCACTCAATTTTGCAATGACTCTTTTATTTTCCTCGTCCACTTTATTTGTAACTTGCAATTCATCGAAATCGGGGGTCCTAATTTTGCAATGCTTAAAACCATTGGCAATTATCTGTGGCGTCACATCAATTGACCATGCATCAACTGTATTTATAGTTCCATCAATAACACTTATCTTTGCTGGTTCCAAGACACGGTCTTCTATCCATTTCAAAAGTAGGCAATTAAAGGGCTGAATTGAAATCCTAATATTAATAAAATATGAATTGAAATCCTAATATTGTACTACTAAAACATGAATTAAAAAATAAGAAATCAAAACTATAATTTTTGTAACTACACCTCCACTAAGTTATAACCTCCTTATAGTAATAAAATTAATTGGTCCCACCATTATGACTATAGAGAGGTTTTACTGTAATATTAGATGACATAACCCTAATAATCTTATATAACCCCCAACCAAATGCACCCTATTTTGTAAATTCAAGAATAATTTACACACACACACACACACACACACACACACACACACACACACACACACACACACTATATATACTCTATATATATAATTAAATTCTACATAGTCATAAAAAATTCTAGTCCTAATTTGGGATAGTTATAAATAATGTTTTAAAACCCGGTCTGGCCTGGTCGGTTCAACCGGGACCTAAAAGCTTCAACGGGCCGGGTTTATATTTTTCCTATTCACCCAAAACCCTAGGATTTGAGAGGATGATCGGCGAACAATTGACGGTCGAGATATGGGGGCTTTTGAAGAGAAAGTGTCATTGAATGCAATGGTGGTGACGGAGTTGATTTCCGGTGAGTAAATCGACCGAAAATCGAACAAAACTGGGAGCGGCAACAACCGGCTTTTACCGACGATTGGTGAGGCTAACAGGGGTAGGGTGAGGTGGGTTTTGGTCAGGAGGAAGAGGAGATTAATTTCTGGGTGCTGGGGAGGGTTGTCGACGTCGGCATCAACGTCTATGAGATCTGGCTTGGAGTGCCAATGCCGGCGTTGGTGAGATCTAGCCAAAATCGAACCTATTTCGACTAGATTTTGGGTATATTTTAAGGGGAATGGGCTCAAGGGACAATTAGGGTTGCATCTAGGGTGTCGTTGCTGTCAACTAGTCGCCGACCGATTTGTATTTGGAGTGTGTTTGCTAAATTTCAAACCTATAGAGACTTTGCTGTAATTTTTAGGGGTCTATTTGTTAAATTTGAGAAGTTTTTGTCAACTAGTTTGACTGCCGGTCAAACCGGTTAAACCGGTCAACCCAGGACCCGACAACTTTGCTAGGTTTAACCCTGGGTTGAGTTTTAAAACATTGGTTATAAATAAGAATAAACTCTATATTGTAATAAGTTATAATTTTTCTAATTTTCATCTTAAGGAAAGTTCCTTCTACATAAATAATTATCTGCATATTATAAATAAATATATGTTATGTTATATTAAAGGTTTAAGATAAAATGAAATATTTATCTAAAAACAATGACTCATGCTTTAGAGTTATTACCACATCTTTTACCTTGCGAGTACGTAATACTTCGCTAGATTGGACACCTTCTTGTTGAAGCAAAAATATTTATAGCTTCTCAAGCATGTTTAGAGCTTCATAGCAAGAAACTTTTTTATTTCCATACTATCATTCTTAGGATTATGTCCTTTATTTTCTTGTCTAATTGCAGTAATAATTTCTTGTTTGGTTAAAGTATATACGATTTGTTGTTCATTTGGATGATCGAGGAAGACATTAATATCCATTTGATTAGTGTAGTGAATATGTTGAATCTGATCCCTCAATTCTGCAATGACTCTTTTATCCTCCTCATCCACTTCATTTGTAACTTGCAATTCATGACACTAGGGGTCCTAATTTTGTAGTGCTTAAAACCATTACTAATTGTCTATGGCTTCACATCAATTAACCATGGATCAATTGTATTTATAGTTCCATTAATGACACTTATCTTTGCTGATTCCAAGACACGATCTTCTATCTATTTCAAAAGTATGCAATTGAAGAGTTGAATTAAAACCCTAATACTACTAAAACATGAATTATAAATTTAATCAAAACAATCATTTGTGTAACTACACCTCTATTAAGTTATAACCTCCTTATAGTAATAAAATTAGTTAGTCTCACCATTATGACTATACAGAGATTTTACTATATATATATATATATTTATTTATTTATTTTAACTCCTTAACAAATACCAAAACCAATTCAGGCCATTGTAAAGCAACCACTCATTCTAAGAACATACAACTCATAGAATAACAAGTATATTTTAATTATGTAAAAAAAATAATTAGAACATAACAGTAACCAAAATACTTTAGAGTTTATAAGAAATAAAAATACTCCCATGAAAGACCCAATTATGAAGTTTGTACTTAAAATAAAGAAGAAATAAAGCAATAAGATTGAAATTGTCAAGAATCAATAGCAGAATGTGGGTAGCCAATGGAATTACAGAAATTGACTTAAAAAATAGAGTGGGTCACCTTTATATTTTTTACTGATTCCAAGATTAGAATTGTCAATTTTTCCTTAAGGGGGCATTTGGTTGGAGGTAATGAAAGATTACTGGGGTTATGTCATCTTATATTGCTTAATTACCATGTTTGGTTGTCAAGTAATATAAGATTATGGTAATCTTGCATTACCAATAGTTGTTATTGTTGGTAATATTTGAGATAATCTGATTACCTCTATTTTCTTAGGTATTGTAAGATTACTAAGGTAATCTTATTTTTGTTATAATTTTATCCCTTAGGGGCCGTTTGGATCAGGTTGATATTATATAACCGGGGTAATATATTTTAAATTGGGTTGATAACATGTTTGGTTGTTTTGTAAAAAAACATTTCCAGAAAAAAAAAATGTCAAACAGTGCCAAATTTCGGGTAAATCACCGGGAATAATATTACCTGGGGGAGGGTGGTATTAAAATATTACTTCGGTAATCCAAATTTATGTCCAATTTTGCCCCAAAACAGTGGACAATGTGGACGAAAATATTCTTGGCTTTGTTAATAATTACAAAACACCCAATTTGTAAAATGACAAAAACACCCCCACCCACCACAGTGCCAAATTCCGGCCACCACCGCCGAAATCTGGTCGGAATCTACCGTTACGACTCAGACTGGTCGAATTTGGCCGGTGGTGTGTCGATCTGGCCTTTTTTGGCCAGATCCACCACAAATCTGGCTGGAAAAGGCCAGATCTACTGCCAGATCTGGCCGTCGACAGCCAAAAAAAGCCAAATCTGGCCGTCAGAGTCATTAACCGTCAACAACGGCCATTTCTTTGGCTGTCGCTGACAACTAGATCTGGCCGAAAAGGCCAAATCTGTGAATAAACGGCCATTTTCGGTCATTTTTAGGCCGTTATGACAGATTCTAACCACCATTGACAATGGTTGCCGGAATCTGGCAACTATGGGTAAGTGGGGTTGTTTTTGTTAATTTTTAAACTTTTTTTTCTGGGGGTGTTTAATTAAGTTAATAAACTTAAGGGGTCTAAAAGTAATTAAAAAATTGAATAGTATTTTCCAAATAATTAAACAAACAAGTATTTTGGGAATAGGATAGGGAATAGGGTTTGAAATAATAAAACAAACAAACCCTTAATTATTTATATCTAGTAATCATTTAAAGGACATTTAGTAAAATGTAATCAAGACATCTGTTTTTACAGCCAACCAAACAGATTAATTAGTAATACAAGTAATCATCCCAAGGGCATTCTAGTAAAAGGGTATTTCAGGACATCTGTTATTACTATCAACCAAACACATTAATTATTAATACATCCCAATTGAACCAAGCACAATAATAATTTAAACCCAGTAATCTACAATGTAATCTTTCTTTCCGGTAATCTTATTACTAAGATAAAAAAAAACATTATATGATCCAAACACCCTCTTATTAATAAAAATTTTGGACAATAATGCCCCTATTTTAAAATAAATTTACATTAATATACCATTTCAGTGGGAGGCTCCGGGAGGCTTTGATATGGTCGTTTCCGGCTATATTGATGGCTGAAAACGATCATATCAGGCCAGATCTGGCAGTTAACAACCATGGACTTGGTTGTTAACGGCCAGATCTATTATGGCCGGAATAGATCTGGTCGTTAATAGTCAAATCTTGCCTAGATATGGTCGATAATGGCCAAGGATCTAGTCGTTAATGGCCAGATCTGGTCTAATATGGTATTTTTTGCCATCAATATGGCTAGAACGACCATATCGAAGCCTCGTGGTCACAGTGAGCTACTCACGGTGACTTTCGGAGACTTCCGACGTTGGTTTGCAGTACAGGCAAGGGTTGGGGGTGATTTCGCCATAAATTAAAGTTTTATATAAGCGGGGGTGTTTTAGATAAATCTAAAATATTGGGGGTTAACAAAAATTATTCAAAATTAATAATAAAAATAATATTATATTAATATTTAAAAAGGGGACAATTTAGTAATTTAAATAACATACCCACCAATTTATTCCCCTTAACCAAGATATTAATATAACATACTCACCAACTAACTAAATATATTTTCCTAAAGATTCTCAGTAATCTTTAAGGTAATATAAGATCCCAGTAATCTTCAAGGTAAATAAGATTCCAGTAATCCAACATTCCCAGTAATCTAATATTCTCTGATCCAAACGCCTCGTAAGTATTTTGCATGACATGATGAAGCCTTTCAAATATGCATTCATCGATGACAATCACATTAATATATATCCAAAAAAAAGATTAAAAAATGATGGGGTGATATAAGTAAATACTACAATAATATCAAATATTATATCACTTTAATAACAAAGTTTAAATTTATCATTATTCTTGTTCACTTGACAAGAAGCATGTACATTTCATGACCTATCTAATCTCATCTATTTAGAGTAAACAACTTTTTCTCACCCAAATAATGACTTAAATGACACTTTCTCACCCACTTTTAAAATATTACTTTACTCTCTAAACTTGTATTCTGCTTTCAATTCTAGCATCATTGTGACTCCATACTATCACCATTTGCTTCTCCGATCATCACTCATTAAAAGCCCTCAAACACAACTCTCGTCAACCCTACCAATCAGCGGCAACTGAGCGATTTTTCGATCAATCCCAATTCACCATTAAAAGACTAATCGGTCTCCCCTCTTCAAAAGTCCCAATAGCCTAGACCGAGTTTGGTCTATATTCGCCTTCAAAGTATAAATTTGGGTAATAAAATAGTATTTTAAAAGTATATGGGTGGGAAAGTATTATTAAGAGCTTCTCCAATGATGCTTTTTATTTTGAAGAACATATTTCATATAAATAAATAGTATCTTCATTAATTTTTAAATATAAAGAACACAAAAATCCAATAGACTTTTTAAATTTAATGAAAATGCTCTTTATTTTTAAGAAAGAACTTAATGAGAGAGAAAATTAATAAATAAAATGCATAGGAACTTGTAGTTGATTAATTAAAATTATGATAGAGAGTAAAATTTGACTTTCTAAATATGGAGAGACAAACTCACTCTCAAATTTATATTTTAAAGGTAAAGAATATATTAGACTCTTATTTTTATGGATAAACTCTTTATAATAAAGAGTTTGAGTTATATAAAGAATCATTTAGAGATGTTGTAAACCATTATTTGATTAACTCCATCTATTTAGTCCTGATTCGTTTAATATCTCTGGTAAAAGTAAATAATTTTGAAATTATTTATAAACTTTAAAAGAAAAGTGTTGTGAGGAAAGGAACTATAATTTATGCATTAATTATGTGTACTGCCCAATTCAAAAATTGGCTAAAAACTAGTGCAATTAATTATTTTTAATATTTCTCAATAATTACTCCTCGTCGGCTTCAAATAAAATATTGTTTGGTTAAGTGAATTTGGGATTTTGGAATTTATTAAACAGATAGCCAAATTTTAAACAATAAAAATATGGGAAATATATTAAATGCAAATTTTATGTCAAAAAAAATGTTGAAGGAAAGCATATCAGACGGTCCGAAACGATCATCTCATAAGCATTTAAATTTCTGCTCCTTGATAACAGCCATGTACGGCTCTGACCAAGTATAACCATTTTCTGGCACGTGTCCCTTCGATCGATATATGACTTTGGATTTTCTGCATTTGGTTCAAAGATCACTACGCTCGATGCCACAGCAATTCTTCTGTCACTACCTCATCATAACCGTCGATTTCACCAAAGTTTCTCGATTTTTGCCACGTTCCATCAATCAGCAGGCTGTCATTATGATAATCATCACAGACAGTAACTTCCACTCAACTGTGATACTTTTATCAAACGCTTAGGAACAATCCACGTGTTGAATCCATCACATTAATACCCGTCAGATCTTTTCTATTTATTCATATACCCCACCTTTTTTTGAAAATTTGATCACCATCACTCATTTTATAATACTTCTCTCTTTCCCCTGAAAAAACACGAGTCTCATTTTCTTTTGCGAAGAAAACGAAACAACCCAACAAAACCTCTCTCTCTCTCGTTTACTCACAGACTAAAACACTCACCGCTTTTTATTAACGAAACCCTAACTCGATCCGCCGGAAAATTTTCGATATTCCGGTGAGTGTAATTTCTTCTGTTTTAGTACTTGAATTCAATTAATTAATTAGATTTTGTTAGGTTAATGAATAGGATAAGATTTTTACTATGGAGATTGGTTAATTAGGGTTTTGTTGAAGCAGATGAGACTACGATTAAGGAGAAGTTGAGGATCAAACGGGCAGGATTTCGTCACCGAATGGAGGGAGGTAGCGTCTCTAGACTTACTTGTTCTGGTACTGTTCATTTCCAACTTTAATTACAAATTAAGCAATTAGGATTTTTTGTGTTATTAGAGCTTAAAAAGCTGTTGCTTGCTTTGCTTAAAGTGGTGAGTTTTGAAGCTGAGTTGAAAAAAGTTCCTTTTTTCACGCTTTATTATCATAAAAGTTATTATTTGAAGTTAGGTGACTCTTTTGGCGGCTATGTGTGCTTAGCTCACTTTTTAGGTAAACTTATGTGCACCCATGATGAAGTTGAGCTAGGGTTCTTCTG